>NC_139040.1:94709633-94719633 GCF_964662115.1 Mustela nivalis
AGGGCCCTGAGATCATGACCTGAGCCAAAGGCAGAGGCTTAACCTACTGAGCCACCCAGGCACCCCTTTATAACACTACTGTACATTATTAATCATAAAATGTAACTTTATGATTGTGTACTTAGCCAGGGTCTTGATGAAAAACCTGTGAAAGAGATTTAAGTTAAAGAAAAAAACTTTGTAAAACTTAGCAAAAATAATTTATCTGAAACTTGTGCATCAACTTAGAAAAATGGTAAGGAAGGAAAGAGAAGAGGAAATCATAGACAATTCTCAATCTTGCAGATCTCTTTGCATCGTTCACAGAAAATACTACTACAAAGACTTACTTTTTGTCATCAGACAGGTCAATGTTGGTCCCAAACTTAATGGTTTTAAAGGGTCCTTTCCTCCTCCTCCCAGAACTTAAAAAAGAGATAGACAATATCAGAAACATGCCTTTTAAACAGAAATACTAAGTGAATATTAAAAATGACTTACTTATCTGAAGATGTAGATTCACTATCTGAGTGGTCTTTATGGTGACTTCTTTTCTCATTTTCTTCCTATAAATTAAGCAAAACACATTCTAGTTCAGTATTCCACAACCAGCTATCCTTTCCATCATGCAACTATAAAGTTCACACAGAGATTGATGGTATTATCTATGACTGGAAACTGAATTTCTATAGGCCTCTTTCACATGAAAATTTCTTCAAAGACCACACATTAAATAAAAACTCAAGGAAAGTCAATGGTCACCATCCATAGGCAGGTATCCAACCTCCTCAGCCACAAAGTTATCTTACAGTTCTCTTAGTAACATTCTTCTATAAGGGGGAAAAAATCTATAGATTTTCATTCTTGCCCCATTTTTAAGAGGACAGAATTATTTTTTTTTTAATTGAGAGGCCTATCCATCTTGATTATAAAATTTTCTAATCTAGCAGCTGTATGTGGATAATTATATATGTGTAAGGGTAGAAGGTTAGATGGTTTCTATTTTTGATTACAGACAAATGGAAGAAGTTCTCCCTGGGTTAAAGCTGTTCTTCCACAATGAATTATACATGCATGGTAACACATTTACATTATTAAGGAAAATAAGTGCTGCATAAATATAGGTGCTTTTCAATGCAAGTACTACTATTATTTACAATTTTGGGGTCACAGACACAGTATCTCTTTACATTGTCCTACTATTTGAGTTAGCAGTACTTAGTACATTTTGGCCTCCCTCCCTTTAAATGTATAGTCTCTAAACATTTGTCAAATTTTTTCACAGGTAATGGTCCATGCCTTCAAAGCACAACAAAAAGGCATCTTTTCTTTGGTTATGGATCCCATCTTATATAAATAACCTGCCTCTTATGATCTTTGCTTTTCAACTCCTCCTCCAAATTTTCCTTTCATGATCCCTGAATCTTGCTTATTACTTATCCTCTTCTAAACCTAATACTACCACTACCATATAGCTGAAGGTTCAAAGGTTTGAACTAGAGATTCATTTGGACAATGAATTCACTATAACTCATTAAAGCTGCAGGACAATTCTCATTAGATGAATTTCTCTGTAGATACAGGGAATGATAGTGAGAAAGAAATACAAATATACAATGCAAAGGTACAAATGTTGCCTTCACTGAAAATGTGAACTTGAGGCAGAATTTTAAATACATAAGAAAATCTAATGAATTGCAAATTAAAGACTTGCAGGCCCATATTAAGTTTTAGCTGCAGGATATGTACAAAACAACTTAGTACTACAGACAAGTATTTGAGTAAACCTTTAATAAACTCAATTTGTGGATGCTTTATGTTCACTTTGTGAGAGAATTCACAAAGTTCTCATTATAGTGCTAAAGGATTTTAGTAATGATCCACTGCTGAAATGCAGAGTCTTTTAATAATAATCTCTGATTATTTTTCTACTTTTTAAATTTTCCATATATTTTGAAATAATTTATGCCTCTCCCTCCGTTTTCTCTTTCAGACTGAGGCCATTAAGAATAATACTAATGTTTCCTGGAGGTATTATCGATCAGATAATACTAACCTGGTAGAGGAGAAAAATGGGAAGGCACAAGACTAGGAATTTTGCAAGCATAAAGCAATCTTGAGACTTACTTGATCTTCTGGTATCAGTGGCTCTTAATCAGAGGCAATTTTACCCTCCCAAGGGATATCTGGCATGTTTGGAGACCTTTTTGACTATTACAACTGGGTTAGAAGGTAAGGGGTATGTGACAGGCATCTACTAGAGAGAGGTCAGGGATGCTACTAAACACCCTAATATATAAGACAGTCTCCCACAACAATGTATTATCCAACCCAAAATGTTAATAATGCCAAGACTGAGAAAGCCTGCTTTAAATAGAAACATCCCACGGATGAAGGAGACATCCCACTACACTTTAACAATATTTATCAACCCATAGGCCTGCTTAGACTTTATTAAGGGCAAACTGCATAGCACTTAGATAGTATTTCATGTAACTATAAAATAATGAGATGCTTACAAAAGAAATGCACCCTTTCAAAATAAAAGAACATAAAATAATAAAATATTCTAAAAATAAAACAATGTTCAAGGAGTAAACACTTACCCTCAATGATTCCTGAAAGGAAGAGGCCTGGTACTGTGCATATTTAGCAATTGTAGTATGAGATCGATTACTTTCACAATGCCAGATTTTCTTCGTTCCAGTAGGATCCCAGTTTTCATCTGCTGGCTGCAACAACTGTGTCCTCACTTCCACCATATGTTCATTGTTAGCTTCCACCAAAGTTTTGGTAGAGAAAAGTCCCAGGTCTTCATAAATAAATGTAGTTAATAAATGAAAATTATATTTGGAATAATACATTAAGCAAAATGTTTTATGGCATTCTATCCAGTTCCCCTAAAAACCAACCAGGGCCTCTGCACAACCTGAATTTTATTCCAGGTTTACACAACCAGACAATGAAGCCTCAGACCTAATCATCATGCCACCAGCACAGGTAGAATCAAGGGGCCAGGCACTAGTTAGGAGGCTACAGTTTTATATTAGCAGTAGTGAATTTTATCTACATTCTGTATTAAAAATTCTTTCATCAGATAACCTCATAATTGTAATTATACAATTAGACCAAAATAAAAGCTAAACTTAAAAACCACTACTAAATTGCCAGGAACCAATACTGTCGTTGTATCTTTACGTTATGGATTAAAGAAGTGATACACAACACCCCGCCCCCAGCCAGAAAATATTAAAGAGAAAAGTGAAAAACTTAACAGAAATAAGTTTCTGCCAGTGCTTTAAGAGTCACAGATAGCAAAGGAAATATAAAACCTTTTTTTCTTATTTAAAGCTTACCCAATTTAAGAGCTCCAGCAAGGCCACGTATTACTGTAACAGGGTTGTTTGGATTTGTACAAAATTGGTGTAATGGAGGAAAGAAAGCATCACGCTTATTTTCCAACTGTAAAATTAAAACATACGGTTAGATCTCTGGAAAACAGAAAATATTATGCCAAATTCATATTCATCATTTATGGCAATTTCAACAATGCACTGTGTAATTTCTGTTTTATATTTTATAGCATTTTGTCACTATGTCTTTGACCCTAGTTGTAATTAGATAGTTGTAATTAGATAGTTGTAATTAGATAGTAACTACATACATTATTTCTCTTGTCTACTGGATCTTGAACAAAATGTGTGGAAAGAAATAAAACTGAAACTTCAAATCAATTTAAATATTATTCAATTTTAAAAAGGAAGAAAAATCCTATCACATGTTACAATGTGGATGAACCCTGAAGACACTATGCTCAGTGAGAATAAGGCAGTCACAAAAAGAAAAACTCTGTATAATTTTACTTATATGATGTATCTAATGTAGCCAATTTATAGAACCATAAACTGGTGGTTACCCAGGGGCTAAGGAGACCAGGAAAAAGGGAGTTGCTATTTAATGGGTATAGAATTTCAGATTTGCAAGATGAAAAAGTGCTGGAGAAGTGTTTTACAACAGTGAGAATATTATTTAACACTACGTAACTGTATACTTAAAAATGGTTAAGATGGTAAAGTTTTACGATATATGGACTTTTTTCCTCACATAAAGAGTAGAAAGCCACAAAAGTTCAGTGTTTTTAAAAATATCACCAAAAGTGAAAGCAAGGTGAAGAAGACCCATAAAAAAAATTCTTAATTTTGCATTTCCCTCTCTCAGACTTCAGTTTTAATATTTTATTACACATCTATCTCAGTGCTTCTCTTACATACTAAAGGATCAATAAATTATTGGTTGGAGAAAGGACTAATATGATAATATTTGGCATCTGGAGGTCAAAAAAACAGGGCCAAATCTCCAAAAACAAACTTTATAGCTTAAATTTTTTTTCACTTGGGGTAGAACTGGGAGGATGTAAGAGTTGCTTCGATTGAACTTTTATCAACTTCCTACATCAGATGTCTACATGTTCTCAAAGTAAAACTAACACTGGTTTTAAATAATCTTTTAACATTCTTTTAAAAAATGACATATCTATTATCACATTTTATGTTCTCAAATACCTTTTTTAAAGGTAATTAAAATATATATTTTTGTAGATGTATAAAGCAGAATGAATGTTAAGGTCCATACAACTAGTAGAATGCAGATTTGAAACCCAGCTAAGTCATACTTTTAGGTGGTTTTTGCCTAATACTGTCCCCAACTGGGGGCAGTAAGAAGTATTTCTCAGTATTCTAATGTAATCATGGTTAGTAACTGAGAAGGGAGGTTTTAAATGCTATTATGAAGTTTTTCTGAATACATCTCTTTTCCCCCCAAACATTCAAGCTACTGCCAATAATTTTAATGTTTCCTAAAGGGCATCCATATTAATTTAAAGCAAGATCTTATGAAAGACAGGTAAGTACAAACACTAGTTTATTTCTAGTCAGTCAATTCAGACTCACATAAATACTAGGTGTAGGTGGATTCAACTTGTCCTTTGGCAAGGGAGGGTATGGTGAAGATGGTGGTCTTGGAGGCGGGCATTTATCCAACAAAATGCTACTGTTTGATAAGCCATTTTTACCTAGATTCCTTAAAAAAAGAAGAAGGGAGAATAAATCAGCTGCGCATTTATTTAGAAAACAAAACAAAAAAAATCCTGAATTAAGTCCTAATTAAGTTATGGGGCAGCTACACAAATCCAAGAGATTTGGCTCTATGAGAAAAAAACTAGGAACAATTACTAATTTCAGCAAATACTTAGCTTCATGAAAAAATACAACACATGAATTATTGATGGTAGTCCTTATCTTGCTCATAACTGTCCAATTTCTTTTCCTCACCTAAAGAACACCACATGAACTCCAATTTCCTCTCCACCACCTTCTACCATGACAGTCTTTCCACTAAACATTGTGACTTGACCAAAAAAGGTCTAAATTATAGTAAAAACAGAATGTCTTTCTTCCTATGTCTCACACATCAGCAATTATAACCAGAATATCTTTGTGGTAATCCTCAAACCTGAGAAGATCTGTACCTTTTTTTCTTCGCTCAAAACTGTGAAGAATTATCTACATGAGTCCCTGACTAATAAAATTCAGCAAGACTCCAATCTACTAAATTTTATGGAAATTATACCAGTATTTTTAATGAGACATATAACTGCTATCTATTCTCTAATATGCTGTATAACTATTACTTATTAGTAGTTGGGGGTTCTTTACCTGTAATGGGTTAAACTATCATGTTTGTTAAGTTACAAATTCTTTAAATATGGCAGAATTATTTCCAAACTGTAATTCTTTTAGTGTTAAAAATTTTTTTTCTACTTCTTAAATATACCCAACTCAGAAAATCAGCAAGACATAATTTTGAGCTTTCAATTCATTCCAGATTAACTTCACCCAATTATTACAAGCTCAAAAATAATGCATTAAAATAGCAAGTACTTTAACACTACAATTTTAGTTAAGAACTTGAAAATTGTAATTACGGTGGGGAGTTAAACTTAGTAATTTTACTTACTGAAGAAGGATTAGCAATTTTACATCATAAATTACAGAATACAGGTTGAAACAAAATTAATTCCTCTTATCTTGCTATGTTTTTGACAAACTGAAAAAAGTCTTGAAATTCCACTACTACAAACTTTTGAGATGGTACACTAAACAGAATCATGGATGTCACTTTCTTAATTTTTAATTTATTCAACTGTTAACTCCCGAGTAAAAACAGAAGCGTTCATGACTGGCCTCAAAGGAATGAATTAAGTTTAAAATAATTCATTTTCTAAAAAAAAGTATGTGAAATAGTTATTAAAGTGAAATTTTAAGTTCAACTAACAAGGCTAAAGGTTAAATAAATGAATATTCTATCACAACATTTCTCAACAAAGCATGACTGTCCTATACATTTAAAGAGAGGCATTTAAAAGCTTTTAAATTTAGGTATAAAATCAGTACTAATTTATAAATTCCATGTAAGCAGAAAGTAGGTGGTTGACACTGGTAAAGAAACCTTTCAAGTATTATCATCGAATCAATGCAAAATAAACATTCACTTACAATATACATATAAATAATTAGTTTTCATGCTGAACTGTGTATCTGCCACTCTTTAACTTTGGTTTTTAAACAAAACAGGACTCTGAATACATAAAATTTGTTTTCTAGAGCAAGAGATGAATGTACAATATAGCAAATGATTACTATTTTAAGGAACTGGAAGATATGGACCACACATTAAAACTGTACCACTGAAGAACATTTCGTGCTAATTAAATATGGTACCAAAATTTAAGCTTCTACAACATTCTGCACACTGAAAGATGAGACTAGAAAACAATTTAATAGATTAGCAGAATTCTGCCTCCATCACTTGTAGAGTTCTGTAACAAAAGAAAAAAGGGAAATGGGAAAGTATAATAATGAAAAAACACAGCTGCTTTTATTTTAAAATAGAAAAGAAAAAGGTGGGAGAAAAAAAGGTGGGACATGCCTAAGGGAACAGATATTGACTGAACCACCAAATGTTGTAATTATAACTTTAAAAGCAGAAACATATAAACATAAAAGCAGAAAAGGTATTATAATCACCTTTTTATGTATAGCACTGGTCAGTAACCAGTGACAGTAACACTAAGATGAACCAAACAAGACTCAAATTAAGAATAACCTACACTTTTAAAAAGTAACTATGTATGTGAAAATAAGAGGGTAGTCAAAATAAACCATGTAATCAAATTGTATCTTGCAGTTTCCTACTGTACTGAAAATATTGACTCCCTGCTTTTCTGAGGTCAAGTCTGAAACAAATAGGAATTTCCCTGGAGAAACTGATGTAGGTAGTTTTCTATATAGTGACTGTAAGCTTTTTCCATTGAAAATACACTCATCAGTCCTAATGCAAACCATAGAACTATGCATAATCTTCTGAACATGCAAGTGTCCAATACTGTTTATAGTACTTTCAAAGCCAAGGTAATGAAACTAATATAACAAGGCAAAGTGGAGAAAGGTGGTGAAGAAAGAAAATAGTATCCCATTTTAAATCCTTTTCTCTCATTTTGAAAATTTCCCCAAGCAATGCAGAGTAGGAAACAATTAGTCATTGCACAATCCTTTACAATACTGGCTTAAACTTATTTCAAATTTACCCATACCATTTGGTAGATAAATGAATTAGTACTCTGTAAGTAAACCAATCTACGCTTTAATTATCTTTGGTTATGAAGCTCCTAGACCAAAGACATTAAGTCTCTTGAGCCCAAGTCATTTTCCTCTTCAAGTTCTGGAATCCTACCCAGCACAGGATATCGCCAATAGAACAGGAATGTTCTGTTGATGCCCATCATTTGCTATCTTGACTTTCCTCTAAAGATTTGTATCTCTAATTTGTCAGAGCATTTTTGGTCTCTTTATTAATGAACCAAGGCCTATAGTTACTGAAATAACCCAAGCAACCCCAGGGATCCGTGTGTGTGTGTGTGTGCGTGTGTGTGTGTATGCATATTATACCTCTTAAATATGTATATATAAGAGGCATAATATCCATATAAATAATTAAGTCTCTGTAAAAAGGGAAAATTGACTTTTAAGAGCTAAAAGCTAAAAATAAAACTGTAAGAATGTACTTAAAAATTCTGAAATAAGTATCTATATATATCTGAAAGGTGATATGGAAGATTATAATCTTTAATATATTAGGAAACACAGTCACATCTAGGTATCCACAGCATAAGACTTTATTAATGAAAATTTATGATAACTGCTATGATACACTGTTTATATCCTGTATACTTCCATGGAACTCTTTTAACAGTATTTCTCCATAATACACTTAGATCCCATGTAGTATATGCTACTAGTTCTGGACCTCTAAATTTTCTCCCATTTTCTACCAACTGTCATGAGATTAGACAGAGTAGAACAAGGAGGAAGGCCTGCTCCAGCAGAGTGGTGACAGCATTATCTAGGAAACAGGACAGAGGCCCTAAGAGCTGAGTGGGGAGCAGGGAGAAGGTAGTACAAATTGGCAGTGAGCCAAGGCACTGTGTTTAAGTAGAACTCAGGATAACATTTGATCTGGACATTAAAGCACACCTACTTTCTTTTAGGTCCAGAATTAAAATGTTTGCCAGTGTAACATCTAGATAAAAAGACCAACGTAAAACACTTAAATCAAATTTTAGAAATTCAAGAATTATACTATATGCTTTAGAAGAATTTGGTCTGATTTAGAGACCATCCAATGTGGTTTGAGATGAAAAATGAAAAATCTTCTAAGGTAAGATTAATTACAGCAGTTACCATGCTGTAGGTCACTGGGGAAAATGCTGACAACAATGTAGACCCAACAGACAACAAAAAGAAAATAGTAAAATATGGAAAGATATAATTTTTGTCTTTGACAGAGTAAAGGTAACAGCTGAATAGTGAAAAACGATGGACAGAAAATGAAAAGTAATGAAAAATAAAACACAGACTAAAAGGTATTTTAAACAAACTCAGTCTTTATTTTTTTTTTTAAGATTTTATTTATTTATTTGAGAGAGAGACAGTGAGAGACAGCATGAGAGGGGAGAAGGTCAGAGGGAGAAGCAGACTCCCCATGGAGCTGGGAGCCTGATGAGCGACTCTATCCCGGCACTCTGAGATCACGACCTGAGCTGAAGGCAGTCGCCCAACCGAGCCACAAGGCGCCCTCAAATAGTCTTTAAAGAAAGAGAACTATAGTGTATTTACAATAGTAAAGTTTCAGTATCACTTAATTATAACTCTTACATGCAGAAGTAATTCTCCCTACTACTACTCCATTGCTTCTACCCCATGCTCCTCCCAAGTGGCAAACTATAGGATAACATTGAAGTCAGCTTATTTATTAGTGACAAACATTTAATGGTCAATCCACAATACCCTCTAATGAAGGATTCTGACTAGTAGAAAGGATAACCATACTTCCAGATGCCAATAAATAAGATATATAAGCACTGGTAGCTGCATGAAAAAATTTACAGAGATGCTAAGTAAAAACAGTTCTGAACCTTAAAATGCATTTAAAAAAGCATATTAAAAGGTCAATGTACAGCACCTGGGTGGCTCAGTCAGTTAAACATCTGCCTTCAGCTCAGGTCACAATCCAGGGGTCCTAGAATCGAGTCCCGCATCAAGCTCCCTGCTTATGGAGGAGTTTTCTTCTCCCTCTGCCTCTGCCCTGCCCCCTGCTCATGCTCACATACTCTCTCTCAAGTTTTTAAAAAATCTTAAAAAAAAAAAAAAAGCCAATGGAGTACTAATGTATATATTTTCTGTGTATGATTATTTTCTATACTTTTTCCATTAGAATCTACAAAAAAAAGGCCTTTTAAAAATTTTAGAGCTGCTCAAACATAAAATTTAATTTACTAAAAAAATACTGCAGAATTCTTTCTTGTGTTTGTACCAGCTTTGTTAACTGCCTTTTACTGAAGTTTTAGTCACTTACACAGGGTAGAATGTGAAAAGATGAAATATGTACCATGCACAATGTGAGA
>NC_139040.1:95322133-95600969 GCF_964662115.1 Mustela nivalis
CCTTCCTTCCTTCCAAGATTTTATTTATTTATTTGAAAGGGAGAGACCGTGAGAGAGGGAACACAAGCAGGGGGAGCAGGAGAGGGAGAAGCAGGCTTCCTGCCATGCAGGGATTCTGACCCAGGGCTCGATCCCAGGACCCCGGGATCATGACTGGAGCCGAAGGGAGATGCTTAATGACCGAACCACCCAGGCACCCCTCCTCCTATCTTTCTTGATGTGGCCTTTTCTCTCTTTTGTTGTGTATGATCTGTTCTGCTTGTCTTCAATTTGTTCACAGAGATAGTTCTTCTACATGTAGTTGTAGATTCTGGTGTGTCTGTGGGAGGAATCTTTTTACTCTGCCATCTTGATATACTGTCTCTTGATTCTGTTTTTAATGGGACAAGTTGGTTTATTACTCATTGTAATACCCTGAGTAACTGTAGGATGTCTTAAGTAAGCAGATGTTAGAAAAGACTTACTATAGGATTTGGATTTGTTTTAGTTAATTTGGGGGAGGGCTTAAGGAAATGGGGTCTTGCTCTGGATTGGGTGCTGTCAAGAAGATGGGTACTTGTATGATTGTATATCTTAATAAATTTGATTTATAGTGACAGCAGGCCACATTGTGGCTGCAGATGTCAATGGAAGTGAGGAAGCCCCTACCACTACGATCTAGGGGAGGAGGTTGTTTGGCCTTTTGTTGTTTGGAGAGTGTTCATGTTCTGCCTGCATTCACGTGTAATTATGGACTGGACTTGTTTCTGTCTTGATCCATCACCAGACACAGAGTGGCCTTGTCTGAGGTTGGCATCTTCTGAGAAGCGTTCTCTGAAAGTGTCCATGTGCTGCAGGACGACACAAGGCTTAGCTGTGGCTACCAGGCCCAGCCCATAGCAGCACCAAAGCCAGTGCACACTGCCCGGCTGGCTCCTGGAGGTCAGGGGCTGATTTTTCCTGCTCATCCAGCGCCGGCAAAAGTTTTCATTTTCCTACCGGGTGATCAAGGAGCGAGCAAACACGTTAGAATTTCATATGATTAGCAAAGAACAACACATGAATACCAATTCTGGAAGTTTTGCCTAAAGGCAATTAGGAATGTTATAACCTATCTTTAGAGTCTATAAAAACAAAACGTAATTCCGTTTTAAAAAATAATTAGAAAATGTGTTAGTTATTATACCTGTAAACCATACCCCAAATTTTGAATGAAAAATTTTCAGTGGGTTTATGTAATTTTCAGATTATCTGAGTCCTGTTAGAATCATTCCATAAAGGACATCAATATGTATCATTATAGCACAATGTGATTATAATACGTTGTAATTTAAATCCCATGCTTTATATCATGATTACATTAATCTTCAGCCATTCTTAGAAAAGAAATTAAAAGGCTTGCCTGAAATCAAACATGTCTTATCCCAAATTTCCAACTATGTATTCTGCATTTATCATTAAGTGTAAAACACAAAATTGCATCCTTTAAACTTATGTTAAAGTGATAGTTACACGTTTCATCATACAATATGGGTTTCTCTAATATTTTGAAATTCAAAAGACATTTAATAAAAAAAAAAAATCCAAATTTGGAATAAATGGTTTTGGAATAAAAACAATGAGATTCACAGATGTTTCTCTTAGTAACAAGAGAGTTCTTTTCCCCTCCTGTTTTCTGAAAGCTAAAATAAAATTACTTATGATTTATAATAGTAATAACTAATTATTTATAATAATTTAGTTATTAGATAAAATTTTAAGACCATCCCCTCAGGCCTAAGCTTTTTATCTGTAATTAGGCCTGTGGCTTGTTCTCATTAGCACAAAGTTAGAATTGTCTTTTTGAGCTTAAACTTGGAGTGAATTACTACACACACATCAGAACGGCTGTAGTTGAGAAGGACTGGCAGTAGCAAGTGTTGGCAAAAATGTGGAGAAACAGGGAGCCTGGGTGACTCAGTGTTAAGCATCCACCTTGGGCTCAGGTCATGATCCCAGGGTCCTGGGATTGAGCCCCGCCTCAGGCTCCCTGCTTCTCCCTCTCCCACTCCTCCTGCTTGTGTTCCCTCTCTTGCTGTGTCTCTCTCTGTCAAATAAATTAAAAAAAAAAATCTTTAAAAAAATGTGGAGAAAATAGAATTTTCATACATACCTGGTAGAAATGTAAAATGATAATGCCATTTTGAAACAGTTTGGCAGTTTCTCAAATAGTTAAACATAGACTTACCATGTGACTCCATAATTCCTTTCCTACATATCTTTTTTTTTTTAAATTTTATTTATTTGAGAGACAGAGATAGCAAGAGCAAGCGTGAGCCAGGAGGAGAGGGAGAAGCAGGCTCCTTGCTGAGCAGGGAGCCAGACGTGGGGCTTGATCCCAGGACCCTAACATCCTGAGCTGAAGTCAGATGCTTAACTGACTGAGCCATCCAAACACCCCACTACATATCTAAGAGAAATTAAAACATAATTGATTAAACATTATGTGAATGATTACAGCATTATTATTCATAATAGCTCCAAACAGGGAATAACCCAAATGCTCATTAACTGATGAATGGATAAATAAGATGTGGTATAGCCATTCAGGGGAAACTCTTCAGTAATAAAAAGAAACTACTGGTACATATTACAACATAGATGAACCTCAGGAACATACTAAGCAGACACAGAAGCCTTTATATTGTATGATTCCATCTTTCTGAAATCCTGGAAAAGGCAAGTATATCAGAGAAAGCAGATCAGTAGTTGCCAGGGCTGGTAGTGGGGGAGGGAGGTTTTTGGGAGGTGACGGATATGTCCTAAACTAGATTGTGATGAAGACTGCACAACTCTATAAATTTATAAAGAGTCAGTGAACTGTGTACCCACAAGAAGTAAATTTTATGGTATATAAGTTATAGTCTAAAATATTAGTTTGCTGGGACAGTCATAACAAAATACCGTAGACTTGGCGCCTTAAACCACAGAAATTTATTTTCTCTCAGTTCTGGAGGTTAGAAGTCCAAAAACAAACATGCTATCAGTGTTCCTCTTAAGGCTTTCTCCTTAGCTTCCAAATGGCTAGACTCTCTTGCTCCCTCGTCATGTGACTGTTCCCTGTGCACATCAGTTTGTTTTTAAAATACAATCTCGCTTATATGTAACATTTGATTTCACAAGGTAGGAATTCTTAGGTTCAGTTTGTTGACATATTTTTAGTGGATTTTTATTTTTTTATTATTTTATTTTATTTATTCTTTTTTCTACTTTTATTTATTTATTTCACAGACAGAGATCACAAGTAGGCAGAGCGTCAGGCAGAGAGAGGGGGCAAGCATGCTCCCTGACGAGCAGAGAGCCCGACGTGGGGCTCGATCCCAGGACCCTGAGACCATGACCTGAGCCGAAGGCAGCGGCTCAATCCACTGAGCCACCCAGGTGCCCCAGTGGATTTTTATTTTGTTCTGAAGTTTTAATCTGTTGAGTCCTTTTCATTTTATGTACTTTCTCCCTCTGACAATGGACTACGGGCACCTGGGTGGTTCAGTCCATTAAGCATCTGCCTTTGGCTCAGGTTGTGATCCCAGGGTCTTGGGAACGAGCCCCACAGTGGGCTCGCTAC
The DNA here is from genome assembly GCF_964662115.1 of Mustela nivalis. Lineage (NCBI taxonomy): Eukaryota > Metazoa > Chordata > Mammalia > Carnivora > Mustelidae > Mustela > Mustela nivalis. The sequence goes on from NC_139040.1 coordinate 95,325,717, forward strand.
TCAGTGGGGAGTCTGCTTCTTCCTCTTCCTCCTGACCCCGCACCGCCCCCGCCCCGCCTCCCCCACCCCACGCTCATGTTCACTTGCTCTCTTTCTCTCTCTCTGGTTCTCAAAAATAAATAAATAATCTTTTTAAAAAATGAATAGACACTAGCTGCAGGTTTATTAGAAACAGTTACAAAGTTATTTCCCTTCCGCAATTTTTGTATTTGCAGGATTATGTTGTATAATAAACTCCTCCCTTTGTACTGTTGATGGTGGGTTATAGTAAAAAATACTGACTATATAATTTTTGTTCTTTTTTAAGAAAAATTTTTTCAAATAACTTTTGACTTATGAGATACTACAAAACTGATACAAGATAGTTCTTCTGTTTTGTTTTCCCAATGATATCATCTTATATAACCATAGTATATTATCAAAACCAAGAAATCGACATTGGTACAAAATACTAAACTTGTGGACCTTACTTGAATTTCACCAGTTTTTATATGCACTCCTATTTTCTTCCTAGTTTATGTTTCTCTGAAGCTTTACCACATGTATATGTTTGTGTAACAGCCACCACAATCAGGATACAGAAAAATTGTATTTTTCTAGGATTTTGCTGTTTGAGTCTTCATTTTAATCAACCTTGTTGAGGTAAACCTTACTTTAATTTTTTAAAAATCAACTTTATTGGGGCGCCTGGGTGACTCAGTGGGTTAGAGCCTCTGCCTTTGGCTCAGGTCATGGTCTCAGGGTCCTGGATCGAGCCCTGCGTCAGGCTCTCTGCTCAGCGGGGAGCCTGCGTCCCCCCTTTCTCTCTGCCTGCCTCTTTGCCTGCTTGTGATCTCTCTCTCTCTCTGTCAAATAAATTAATAAAATATTAAAAAAATAAAATCAACTTTATTAAGGGAAGTATAATTTATATAAGATACAATGTGCCCATTTTAAGCATAAAGTTCCAGGAATTCTGACGAAAGTATGCATCTGTGTAATCACCACCCAGACACCGTACAGAGTATCTCTACCACCTCAGAATATGCCCTCATGCCATCCATTCCACCTTCCTCCATTGCTCTGACTTCCATGACTGTAGACTAGGGTTTTATTTATTTATTCTTTTTTTTTTTTGAAGATTTTTATTTATTTATTTGACAGAGAGAGAAAGAGTGAGTATAGGCAGGGGGAGCAGCAGGCAGAGGAAGATGGAGAAGCAGGAAGAGTTAGAGGAAGAAGCAGGCTCCCTGCTGAGCAGAGAGCCCCACTCGGGGCTTGAAATCAGGACTCCAGGATCATGACCTGAGCCAAAGGCAAATGCTTAACCAACTGAGCCACCCAGGTGCCCTACCATGGATTAGTTTTGTCTCTTCTTAAACTTCATGTAAATGGAGTGTTACAGTGTATCCTCTTTGGAGTCTGACTCACTGCTTGGGATTTAAGATTTGAGGGACAGCTTTGAAAATACCATGTATATAAAGAATGCCGCCAATTTATGTCATAATCCACCATGGCGATCTCTGGGTGTTTGTGTAATCATTTCTCATCATCCGGATTGATGGTCCTTTATTTTTAACCATGCTGGTTTTATGTTTTCAAATAAATTACTCTCCTGACCCCCTTCAGAGGTTTTTAAACATTTTAAGGATTTAGAATTATCCATATCCTTCTATTTATTTTAATTACACTCCTCCATTTAAATTTTTGTTCTGCCTATGAAATTCGCCGTGCTATTTAGTGTGGTAATAGTTCTTTTAATAAAGAGGATTCTCCAGGGACACATGTCATTATCATACCTTTTATCAGAGAGGTAAGTAATTGGGGAAGCATGGCGGTTTCTAGGACAGTAGAAACGGAGAGGTGGCAGGTAGGGCCCGAACACCACATTATGCAGGGGGGGGGGGGGTGGGGATGCATTATCTCCACTCTGTTTTCGATGTTTCCCCTTGCTTTTCTTTCATCCCTTCTATCAGCCTTTTTATCCCTTCCGCTTCCATTCTTTTGACCTCTTCTCTTTCTTTTTCTCTTTTACAGGACTTCAGTCTCTTCCTTCTCATGCTCTTTACTTTGATTCATTTTCATTCCTCTTCTGTTGTGAAGGTTCCGTATAACTTTCTTCCCTTTCCCTTGGTCTTTCTCCATTTCAGGCTTTCCGATTGCTGACACCTTTTCTTAGGAGAGTATAACCATCACTGCCATCGTCATCATCAGTGTTGTTATAGCAGGTCTCTTCCCTTTTCCCCTTGGGTTGGACCCCGGGTGTGTATGTCATCCCAAATGAAGTGTTGTTTGAAATGAACTCTGTGTATGGGTCAGGTATCCCTTGGGAACACGGTGCTCCTGCAACACCCCCCCCCCGCCCCCACCATTGGGAGGCTCTTCCGTGTAGAGGGGGAGAGCAAGGCTTTTCAGACACATGGGTTCGGAACCTGGATTTATCATTTATTACCTATTTCTTCCTGGTTATGTTTTTTTAAATTTTATTTATTTATTTGAGAGAGAGAGATCATAAGTAGGCAGAGAGGCAGGCAGAGAGAGAAGGGGAAGCAGGCTCCCTGCCGAGCAGAGAGCCCGATACGGGGCTCTATCCCAGGACCCTGAGATCATGACCTGAGCCGAAGGCAGAGGCTTAACCCGCTGAGCCACCCAGGCACCCTGCTGGCTATATTTTTAACCTCTTTTGGTTGCAACTCCCTTATCTGTCAAGGAAGACTAACAAAACTACCTTAGGGTTACTGTGAGCATCGGGTGAACAATGCATGTCAAGGGCCCAGCTCATAGTAAATAGTCAGGAAAATTTAAGTCCCCCACTCCCCACCCCTTTGCCAAGATTTGGCTTCTTTCCTTTCTTTTTTTTTTTCTTTTTTTAAAGATTTATTTATTTTAGAGCGAGAATATAGGGTTGGGGAGGGGGATGGAGGGGGCAAAGGGGAGGAGAGAGAGAATCTCAAGCAGACTCGCCACTGTGCACAGAGCCTGATGTAGGGCTCAGTCTCATGACTCTCAGATCATGACCTGAGCTGAAATCAAGAGTTGGATGCTTAACTAACTGAGCCCCCCAGGCGCCCTGGCTTATATTCTTAAGATGAGGTAGAGGGGGTGGTGTTTCTCGGGGAAAGGAAGCATAAACAGGGGCTGTGCTAGTCATCAATTGTGCTGCAGGTTTCTTGTATTCTTTTTGGCACAAATTGTGGCATATTCCAGAAGAATGTTTGGAGATGCTGCTGGTGAGACCAGGGAGTTCTAAAGAGTGACCATTAAACTATTCATGTGTTTCTCTTCCTAGGTGTTTCTTCGTATTCCACTTATGTTGTGAGTATTGGGATAGTTTTTAAAAGTCTTCTCTTACTTAAATAAGAGATTTTGTTGTGTCTGTTCTATTTTAGCAAATTCACTTAATGGTCTCTTAGCAGGAAAGGTGATAAATAACTACCTTTATAATTATTTTATTTTTTCATTATTCAGAACCAATAGCAGTCAGTAATAGACTACTACAACTGTGTTTACATTCTGAATATTCTGAACTTATACTCAAAGATTTTATACCATCATCATCTGGGTTATAGAAACTACTTATAGGCCCTTTATTTCCTTTGCAGTCTACCCTGTTCTTTTCTTTCTTTTTAGCTTAAAATATGAAACCATTTTGGGTGCATGTTAATTCTCTCTCTCTCTCTCTCTGTCTCTGGTTCTACTGTTGATTTTTTTCATCTAGTATTTCAGGGAATTTATTGTTGCATTTGTGTTTGTTAAAAATAAATGATTCTCTCTCTCTTTCTTAAAAGGTTTTATTTATTTATCTGACACACAGAGAGAGAGATCACAAGTAGGCAGAGAGGCCGACAGAGAGAGAGGGGGAAGCAGGCTCCCTGAGGAGCATAGAGCCTGAAGTGGAGCTTGATCCCAGGACCCTAAGATCATGGCCTGAGCCAAAGGCCCAGGCTTAACTCACTGAGCCACCAAGGTGCCCCCAAAATAAAACTATTTTCAATTCTGGCCTAGTTGACTTTTACAATTAGATTTATTAATTAAAACTTTGGTTCTTACTGACATGTAGTGGAGATAACACTCTTTTTAAAAAATGTTTCATTTATTTATTTTAGAGAGAGAGAGTGCTCATGCAGGTGTGTGTGTGAGTGAGGGGAGGGGCACCAGGAGAGGGGGAGAATCTCCAGCAGACTCTGTGCAGAGCATGGAGCCTGATGCACGCCTGAACCCATGACGCTGAGATCATGACTTGAGCTGAACCAAGCATCGGATGCTTAGCTGACAGCCACTGAGGTCCCCTGGGATAATATTCTTGTTTTTTGTTTTTGTTTTTTTTTAGGTTTTATTTATTTATTTGAGAGAGAGAACACAAGCAGGGGAAGAAAAGAAGCAGACTCCCTGCTGAGCAGGGAGCCTGACATGAGTCTTGATCCCAGGACCCTGGGATCATGACCTGAGTCAGAAGCAGATGCTTAAACAACTGAGCCACCCAGGGGCCCCCTGGAATAATATTCTTCATGTGTGCTCTCAGCTTTCTCTTTTTTCCCCCATGCCCTGTGTGCTGAACAAAACTTTGTCTTTGCTCATTCCTATTCTCCCCCATCCTCTATCTGCTGAGGATTATTCTGAGTCTTTCAGTTAGACTCTTGGGTTTTGGGGGATGTAAGAAATGAAGACGCCTAGAGTGGGGGTGGGTTGAGAGAGAGAAAGCTCATGGACAGAAACAATGGTGAGGAAGTGAAGAGACTATTGAAAATTGGAAAAGAAGAGAAAAGGCATTTTGGAGGAAGTGTATGTACAGCATAAATTTGGATCACCTGTACAGTTTCTTCAGAGATCTCAGACGAGATGGACTTTTCAGTTGCTAGTGGGTCGCTCCGTCTTCTCTTGGAATAAACCATCATGCTGAGAGTATGCACGTTTGGCTAATTATCTAAATGCTACATCGTGATGTTACATATTTTTATGTTTAAGCAAATAAGAGAATCACCATTGTGCTCCCTCTGTCACTGTCGACCCAAGTTTTCTCTCATCTCCCTCTGAAATCTTTATTCCATCCGCTTCTTTTCAAGGCTATCACTGCTCTCCTAGTTCACGTCTCTCCCCTGGAGAGCAGCCTCTTCAGTGGTGTCCCTGCTTCCAATCTGATCCTCTCACTCAACTGTCCATGCTGCTACAGAGTTAACTTTCCAAAACGTCTACAGTCCTTTGACTCAACTTTGCGTGACCCAGGGACCACCAGTCTTTTGACTCTTGTGCTTTGCTAATCTCATCACCTCTGCCCTCCCTTTCCCATTCAGCTTTTGGCCACACAGAAAGACTTACAGGACTGCCCATCTGGGAGCACTAACATGGTCCTGTAACTTTGCACATGCTGTTCCCTCTGCAGAGAATGCCCTTACCCACTTGTCCGTATGTGGAGTTCTCCTTCCATCTCTCAACCTTGAAGACCCATTTCGGATGCCACCTGGACGTGCTGCCTTCTTCTTGATGCTCTTGGGTGGTTAGGCACATCTCCTACTGGAGCACCTTGAAACGCTATTACAATAGCCCCATTAGGTTTCTCTGTGTCTTCCATGGAGCTGAAGTGTACTGGGGTTTTGTGGCAGTTTGGGAGATCGTGATTAGTTTGTGGCCTCTGAAGCTAGGCAGTTTCAGTTCTTTTCCTTTTCTCTTTTTTTGTTTTAGGATTTTGTTTATGCATTTGACAGAGAGAGCCTGAGTGGTGGGGAGAGGCAGAGGGAGAGGGAGAAGAAGACAGCCCCCCTCTCCACGCTAAGCAGGGAGCCCATGTGGGGCTAGATCCCAGGACCCGGAGATCATGACCTGAACCGAAGGCGGCCGCTTAACTATCTGAGGCACCCAGGCAACCAGGAAGTTTGATTTCTAACCCCAGCTATCCCATTCTCTTATTTTGAGTTCTTCGGTAAATTATTTAGCATCCTAAACCTCGATTTCTATAAAGCAATGATCACAATATCCCCTATGTTGTTGATGTGTTGTGAGGGATAAATGAGGTAGAGCATAAAAGCACCAAACACATTGTCTGATCCATTCTGACTACTTGACCAATGCTGCCAATTTCTCATTTATTTTTGAATCTCAAGAGTCTAGCACAGTGCCTGACACATAGCAGGACTCAGCAAGGTACACCAAATGGATTTTTAAAAATATTATTGAGGGGTACCTGGGTGGCTCAGTGGGTTAAAGTCTCTGCCTTCGGCTCAGGTGATGGTCTCAGGGTCCTGAGATCAAGCCCCGCATTGGGCTCTCTGCTCAGCAGGGAGCCTGCTTCTCTACCCCTCTCTCTCTGCCTGCTTCCCTGCCTACTTGTGATCTCTCTCTCTCTGTCAAATAAATAAGCAAAATCTTTTTTTTAAAAAAATTAAAAATGTTATTGAATCTCTAATGGCTTTTTGCTTTATAGCCAATGCATTATAATTATTTGGAGATACCATACCCTGCTTTGGAGTTATTTGCATGGAATCTCATCTCCTTTATTTGACTATACAATCCTGAGAGCTGGAGAGACTGTCTTGAGACATTTACCCTCCACACACAGGTTTGAATTTGGCAGGTGCTCTGTAACTCACTTGGTCTGTATTACTTTGCTTTTGATAAAGGAGCCTTTCTTGTATTGAGTATCCATTTTGTGGTCTCAGCTGTTGATGCACTTGTGGGAAGTAAAAATCACAAACTTTGCAACCCGTAGGGCAGTCCAGTGTACTGGGGAGTCCAGTTTATTGGGTAATTACTAGAATTACAGAATGGATTATTTTGATTGGAAGAGAACACACAAGTCATCCTTCCTAAGCATCTTTTTTCTGACTCTTTCAGGTAGAAGCCCACCTGGAAAGCATGTATCTCAATATGGTGGCATAAGGGGGCATGTTTGCCTCAGTTCTCATATTATTCCCTCTGGGAGAAAAAAAAATTCGTATACACACACACACACACACACACATACACACACACATTTGGTAAATGTCAATTATATGTATTTTTTACCAAATATATTTTCCCTTTATTTTTTATATTGTAGGTGCTGTTTTTCTTTTGTATGTTTTCTACTGAATATTTCAATATTCAGTTTTCTCTATTCAGTTAATGAAACTCCATGATTCACCACATGATTTCTTTTGGATGAGGTGTGATCCCTTCTAGTTCTAATTATTTTCCCAGGATGTCTGACTTAAAGCAGTGAATATGAACCTTTTCTCTTAGTAATATCAAGTGTTTTTTTAATTGCCTTGCTCAATAGATTCCATAAGGATATGAAAAGACTATTTTAGATGTGGTTTTGACAGTATTTTTAAGCTTCCAGCTTTGCATCCTACACTGATTTATATATTATTCAGTATTTTTATACATTCGTTTTCTCTCCAAAGCTCTGTTATATATACATAATTTTCTTGGTCCTTTAAATAGTGTTGCACTGTCCTGTGGTTAGGAAGTGTTGATTTTCTAATTTTTTGCTGAAAGGTTAACCAGCAAACAAAGCAATTTCAGTGGTTTGCACCAGTTATATGGTTAATTAGTGATAAAGCCACAAGAAGAATGTTCTGATATTCTAGCCACATCTTTTTTCCCTTTTATTCATCATAAAATCAGGTCTTAAGAAGCAGCAGACAGGTAAAAATAAATTTGATGGATGCTTACACTGTCCATATAGGTGTGTTTCATCTTAAACCCTAGATTTAGTCATGAAGAATTTGAGCACAGATCACAAGTAGATTTATGATGATAATATTTTTGTAATAAAAAATTCTTTAGAAGTCATCTCTCTCTATTTTGTATTTTTTGTCATTCAACTTACCTTTACTGACCCTCTTCTGTGTTCAGCAAGCTAAATGAGATTCAGAATTGTATAAGTTGAATTTTCTTAAAATAAGATATGCCTATTTAAACACAGTATCCATAGGAACATAAATTTATCAAAAAAAAAAGTGAGAGGAAAAAATTGAGAATTTGGAGTGAGATTCTAACTTGAGCTTTGATATTTAGATGAACCTCTTCACCTTCGCAGTCCCAATTAAAATGACTGCAACATTTTAAAATATGGAGAAATCCTATTAGTGTTGGAGGTTGAGGGTGGTAGGTCCATCTTTATGCTGAAATCTTGGAGGAATTTCCACTAGGTGTAGTGCAGATGGGCTCATATTGAGGAAATGTACTAAAGCCAACAACGTGGCAGTTTCACTTCATTAAAAAAAAAAAAAAGTGTCAAGAATTGAGGTGGGGTGCGGTTAGGACCACCTGTAGGGGCTTGCACTTGGCTCACTTACACAGCCATAGATGGCTTAGGAGTGTCAGGAGGAGCCCCAGGAATAGTTGCATTAGGGTATGGCTCTGTCGCCACAGGCGGTTTGCAGGAAAGACTGGCTCTGTTCCTGGAGTAGACAGAGGTCAGGTCAATTTAGAAAATGTTTATATGGAAAATGGGAAAGTTTTCCCCCTAGGGAACTACTCTCGGCCGCCACCTCCCTCCCTACTTCTCTTAACCTGCTGTATGTGAATTTCTATCAACCAGCCTCCCAGTGGAAGGAGGAATCAAAAAACCTCAGAATGGCTGGTGAAGGAAGGGAGAGGGGAATCCTACCCACCCTGTTTTGGGGGGAAACACCAGTCTGGATAGATGGCTCTTTGTTCAAGAATGAACAAAGAAAGCCAACATAAGGTTTCCGAAAAGCCCGCGATGTAAATATAGGAGAGTAGAGTATTTAAGAGGCAGAGGAAGAAAAATATTTTCTATAGGAAAAATGAATACTTTTAATAACAATTTGCTCTGTGCTTTCTGTTGAGTGCACGGAAGTAACAGAATGAAGGAAGCAGTGAAAGCAATCTCTGGGGGGTGAAAGCTGGAGGAAGAAAATAGAGCGAGAGAATAAATTTAAAATATTGCTGAATAAGACTCTAGGCAGAAAGGCAAAGGAGCTCGCTTAAGAAGGAAGAAGTGTGAGGGAACTCAAAGATGCATTATATTGGTAAAGAAAAAAGTGAACGTTGGAGAAAATGAAATGAATGATGGTAAAGGCAAACCTGAGAAATTCTCCCTCAATGTGAAGCAAGGTCAGCTCTAATAGCACGAGATGCGTAATGGAAGGCCGGACAAATAGCAGAGTTCTCATATACAGACAGTTCTGAAAGAATTAGAAGCTAGATTAAAAGCAGCCAAAGCAATTAAGCATATTATACGAAAATAATAAAAACAGATCCCACCTTCTTGACTTTAAAAAAACACAGACCTGAAGACTGAGTCCTTACCATGTACCAGAGAACGTAGCAGAAGAGAGAAAAATAATTTGATACAGTTTGGCAATTTTTCTGTTAATTTCATGGATAAAGCAAAGAAATTACCAAACATCCTGATCAGAAAAAGTAGTTTAACCCCCAAAGCAGAAGTTAGCATTAGAATTCTCTGCAACATTAAATGCCAGAAGACAATGAAACAATGTCTGTAACTTTTACAGGAAAATGTTTGTGATCCAGAAATATTAGACTCCGCCGAGGTGTTATTCATTAGTGAAAGCAGTGGAAAGATATTCTCAGATATGTGATTTCTCATAAATACGCCATCCGCGTACTTTTCCTGAGGAAGTTGCTCGAAGATGCACTCCAGCCAATTATAAAGCAAATTAAACAGTTCAACCATGGTGAAGTCATGAAATAAAAGGATTAGTGATGAGCAATAGAAACCTTATGATTATAAAATAAAAACTTCAAAACATGACAACATTTTAAAATGTTTATTGAAAGATAAAATTATAATGAACAACGATGAAATGAGCCCCAAATACAATACAGGGATTAAAAAAAGAAAAACCTATTACTTTTCTCTACTTAGATAAGTTGCAGTAGATACTAATCTTTGGAATTAATACTTCAATTAAAAATTCTTTAAAAATAATGAATACAGGGAAACTCTCCCTCAGTCAAAAGAAAAAAAAAAAAAGGCTTATCTTTATATTGTCTTTCCCTAGGACCTGCACATGTTCTTTCTTTAGCTTTGCTTAAAAAACATACAAGATTTGTGTTTCTAGCTACATTAAAAAAGAAAGAAAGAAAGAAAAATACACCAGATCCCACTGTGGGGGGATGTTATAGCATGTAAATCTTCAGTAAGTATGGGCATGAAACCATATGCACTTTTTTAAAGTACATATAATTTGACATAGCTATATAATCACAGTTACCTTAAGGGGAAGACATTAACAAAACAGTGGGCTCCAGGTAGCAGAAAAACCTGTACTTTCTGTTCTTCTCTGTTCATATATTGGTAATACTTTATATATGAATCTTTACAGTGGAAAAGTAAACTTCATGAAAATAAAAAATCCTATAGATAAAACAGACTTACATTTAGAGGCAGATTTATAGTATTGGATGGCCTTGTTCTTTCCCCCGAAATTAAAAATAAACTAAGCATTTAATGTAAGGCATTAGGGGAAAAAAACCAACACAATAAAACAGATCATCCAGCAATTGAAGGGGAGTGGGGTCAAGATTTCATAAAAACCATAAACAGAATAGATTTGAATAAAAAGTCTAAGAGTTGAATCTTTAGAACAGACAACAGAATTAGTAAACTTGTAGCTCATTTGCTCAGGATAGCAAACCAAGATGTACAAAATAATGTATTTAAATCACAAATTCAGAGGAAATAAAATGTCTAGCTTATGCTAACTATGAAATGAAAGTTCTAGTAAACATTAGCAAAACTGATTCAAAGACTACAATACTGGAATTGGCAATAACTACAGAAATACCAAGAACACTGCCACGGAGCCACTCCGGTTGTTAAAGTGACTGTCTCTAAGTATTATGGCCTATTTTTTATCCTACTTTGTGCTCTTGAGTTGTCACAAAAATCCTATTATAAGCAGGGACTAATTTTGCATATGAATAAAGACTAACTAAAACAACAAAATCTTTCCCTAAGTAGGGAGTTCGTTCTTGTGGAGCTTTTTTAAAGGTAGAAAAGAGCTGCCTTTCTAAAATTTAAGAGCAGCAAAATATTGACATGCAGTCAAAGGAGTGCCAGGGTTCAGGGAGCCTGATAATGGGCCCAAGAGGCCTTGTGACTCTGGGCTGACCAATAGCCCAGAGACCACTAACGGCAAATTGAATTTCTAGATCACCAGTCGCCTTCATGGCTCTCTGAAGCCTCTAGAATGTGAGAGCAGACCCACCAATTTTGAAGAGCCATGCAAACATACGAATTCTAATCATTCTTTGAGGTTCAATGGAATCTCTATCACTAGAAAGCCATTTACAGAGTGCCCCAAATTTTGCACATCTCCATCACAAGATTTTGATAGTTTGTTTTTACTAGTAACATGAATAGACGAAGTGCTCTTTAGTACATTCATGAAATAAGTAAAGGAAGATCTGGATTTTTGATTTGGGCCACTCTGGATATACTACACTCACAAAAACAAACAAACAAACAAACAAAAAACAACAAAAAAAACTACATTGCTCTAGAAATGAAATAAAGCTGAATTATGGCAAGGCTCTCTCCTGTGTGTTAGAAACACAGCCGAATATAATCTATGCAGGTAAGAAGATTGTCTTTTCTCCATTTCTTTTTGGAGAGGAAAATTCATTGCTATATACATACGATCTCTTTATCTTGTGGAATGTGTACTTAGATATGCTGTTGTTCACTCAGACCCACTGTTAAAATGCCCGCTTGGTAACATCACTTTGCTAGGATCAGATTCAATGATGTTTTGTTCTCGGTGGATCTTATACAGTGAGAGAGGGAAATGAAAGAGGATGTGAGAAATAGAGGCACATCCACAATGTGACAAGGGGACCGCAACAGCAGAAGTGTGACCTGAAGTCACGTTTTCCAAGCTGGCGTGCCCAAAGAATTTAGCTTGTTGAATTGTACCTCAACTTAATCCAACGAATTAGCTTTGAGGAAGTTGAGGATTTGTGGCTCACATTAGCTTATCAAAGGGCATGTGAGTTTCCTCCCCCCTCCACCAAAATCTAAATTTTGTAGTACTCAGTGTTTCCCCATTACGTGTGTCCACAGAACCTTCTTTCCGGCAATCCTTTATGAAAAGGTCAGGGCTCCTGTGGGTCGAAGGACATACTTTGTGCAAAGTCTATTTACAGTGTACATTAAATGGGGAAAAGAAAAAACAACTTCTTCAAACACCGGCTTCGTTTTTGAAGGTTTGCTGTCATGAAAATATAATCAACTTGCACCTTTTTCATCGCATCAACTTCTTTTGGTCCTACTAAAGCAAAGTAAAGCACTTACAGCTTTCTTACACTGATAATTCCTCCTTCTCCAAATGGATTCCCAGCAAAGGGGAAAAATCTGTGACCTACTCAGTGTTATTTTTAGGAAAGCTGAACTGTCAAGTTCCTGGTAGGGCTTCACCTTGATATTTTTTCTCTTTAATGGAGGACCTCTAAACAGCAGAATATGGCTGCCTTTTAATCCTTGCCTTTTAAGTTAGAGAGGGGTGCTAGAAATAAGATGGTTTCTTTCTCTCTTCTCTCCCTAATATCTGACCCCCTGCTTAAATATTGTCATTAACTCACAGGGGTCGGTGGAGTCTGTTGTTCACTCATAGGTTAACTCAAGAAATCTTTGCTGGGTGCCTGCACTGTTCCAGGCACTATTCTAACATTGGGTATATGTACAAGGTGTATGGGGTGTGAACAAGACTGACAAGCTTATAAACCTAGTGGGGAAGATAACCAACCAACACACAGGTAAATACACAATTTGCAGACAGTGCTGAGTGCTAGGATTAAATCAAAACAGGAAGCCAAGCAGTTTTTTTCTCCCCAGGTGAGGGGAGCACTATGTACATGGTAGTCTGGGAAGGCTTCTCTGTGGAGGAGACTTCTGAGCTAAGAACCAGATGGTGAGGAGCCGGCAGATTTTCTGGATCTGGATAAATGGGCCCACGGGAATCTAGAGAAGTCTGGAGTATGCTGGACCTATTTTCATCAAGAGACTCCTGGATTTAGGTGTGTGCTTTGGCTTGCAGAGTTAGATTTTGGAACTCAAATATGTGGGCTCCTTTTAATCTCACAGGAAGGACGGCTGTTTGCCCAGTGGGCACCTGAAGCTCTTCTCCGTTTCTGTCCTTCGGGAGAACAGCATTTCTCAGTGGTATACAGTTGGGCCTTGTTAAGAGTCAGAGCAATCTGAATAACAGTTGCTATTAATATACTGGTTACGTGAGAGGTGTGCAGTTATACAAGCGTCGGGAGTTCAGCTCAGATATGAAACTCATCTCAGTGCTGCTCTGAGATTCGACTGCTCTGGCTCCCATCACTCCAAGCTCCTCCATGGAGAGCTCCCCCCATCACACACCCGGCCCATTCTGACTATTAACAGACTAATTTTTATCTAAATCGATTTCCTTTGCGACGAAATGCTAGTGTTGGTTTATCTTTAGAAATAAGAAATTGCAAATTGCACAGCCACTGAATTATGAACTTAAGAACAAACCATATGGGTTCTAGAATTCCTATAATAACAAATACATTTTGGGAATCAACAGAACAAATTACCTAGCTTACTTTTAAAATTCATCCTTCTTTGCTGTTTGTTTGTTTCTTGAAGGGCAAGTAGGAAGGAGGGTGACTTTATGCACTAACTGCTCAAAAACCCAGGCGGCAGAGAACAGGGATTTGGATTAGTCAACCCACTGACCCTATGGAACACTTTCTTCTTTGCTGCCTACCCTGGCACAATTTGGCTGGGAGGAAAAAAACCTTGATAACGTTGAGAGCAGTTCCCCCCTACCCTCCTTCCACTCTTTTGCACCCCACCCTACCAGCCGGAAGCAGAAGTCTCATGAAAAGGTTTTGAAGCCAGCATCCTATTATGGTCTCTTTCTGTCCCAGTGGACTCGCTGAACACGTCCTTGACCTTGGGACACAGGCAGAGTTCAAACCAAGTCTGTGCTGTTGGGCTGTTCATCCCCCTTTCCTGGAAGACCCCTGACGATACCCTCTTTGCTTAAAGATTGTAAAGGTAACTAGTGTTCTTGCGCAAGATGGCCAAGGTGTAGGAGAGAGGCTGACCTTTGACTCTGGCAATCTCTCGAACCGTATGCAGGGCCAGGCCCGGGTGGGCATACTGGCAGACGCTTTTGGGAACCCCACGAGGCAGGAAGTAGGGCGCATCAGTTTCCACAACGATTCTGTCCAGTGGGATCATTTTCAGAGCCTCGCGGGTCTCCCAGGCGGAAGAGTAGGTCAGAACCGCTGTGAACCCCACAGACATGTTGGGAAAATACTTCAAGAGGGGCTCGATGAGCGGGTAGGTGCCCGTGAAGCAATGCCTATGGATCTTGTAGTCAGGGGGCACTCTTCTTTTCATGATGCCCAGCAGATCTTCATCAGCTTCTCGGCAGTGGATCACCAGGGGCTTCTTCAGAGACACGGCCAGCTGCAGCTGCCTCTCAAATACCCTGTGCTGCTGTGGAACTGGGGTGGTACACTTGTAAGAGTAATCTAAGCCCATCTCTCCAAACGCTATGGCCTTGGGGTGCCGTAAGGCGTACAGAAGCTTTCTTTCTTGAGTGTCATTGTAGTAACGTGCAAAATGGGGGTGACAGCCGAAGGCCCCCCAAACCAGATCATCTTTCAGCAGCTCCTCCCAGAGGCCATCCCTTAGTGTGCGAGGATCACAAAAATCAGAGATGCAGCCCTGAAATTCCTTAGGAAAGGTGTAGTTGTATATTTCTGTGAACTTGCTAAAGGTCCCTTTGAAAGACAGCTTGGAGTAGAGAATATCCAAGTGGCAATGGGTGTCAATGAAACCATGACCTAGGCCTCGATTCCAGTGGCATCTGGGCCCCAAATTAGACGCATATTCTCCAAAAGGATATGACACGGTCTCCTCTTGGACGGTTTGCTCCCGGGCTTCTAAACTTCTGGAGAAACGAGAGGCATGAAAGTTCGGGGATGGACCTTCCTCTAATGCCTTCCAGTCTCTGGACCAGTTTTGGAAGTGCATTTCTGAGCCGGAAGGATAATCACTGAGAAAGCTGCGGCTGTTCCTCCCAGCCTGGGGTGTGCTGTCGCTGCTGCTGCCCACAGAGGGAGAGTAAGAAGGCTGGGGACTGCTGCTCCAGTAGCTGGTATAGGCCTGCCGCAGACCCCTGTGCAAATGAGGTTGGTCCGGGACACCACCAGTGGTGAAGGATGGAGGCTTTGAAACTCTTGAGAAACCCAAGGAGACTGGCTTCTCCTGAGGGAATCTGGCTGCAGCTAGCTCTTCTACACCAGGTGGGTGACTAAGTGAAAAGGGGCGCTCAGCGATTGCCTCCCTTTCTTGATGCTTTTGGATCTCTGAACAACAGTCATGTCTGTCTAGAAATTTTGGGACCGAACAGCCTTTTTCCAAATTGAGCACCGTTCTGTCACCTGGCAACTTCTTACAGGGTTTCTCCTGCGGATCCATAATCACTCTCCTATTACCAAAACTGTTGACTTCTATCGCTATCATTTCCTTCTCCACTCTGACCTCGGGGGCTGGCAGCTGCTTTTTCGGAGGAGCAGAGAAGGTGACGACCCTGGCAGGTGTTTGTCCAGGGCTGAGATGCTCTCTTCTGCAGGGTTTTGCACCAACAGCTTCCTCTGCTTCTGGCATCAGTTTTCCCTGGGTGCCCTGGATACCCTTCCCATAGATGAATGGAGCGCTTTGGTCATGCAGTGTAGCACTCTTTCTCCTGACATTGTTTGGGTCCTCGGACTTATCATTGTGACCCTCAGCCTGGGCTGCAAATTCAGAGTTTGTGGAGTTACTGGTACTCTGTCTGGAACTGCTCCTAAAGCGGTAGGCCTCCTCGAGAGAAGCCATTTCCTCTAGGGAGGGGCTGAGCCCAGGAGAGTTGGAGCAGAGGGGAGTCCGCCGATGGGAGGAGCCCCAAGTGCTCCCTCGAATCAGGCGTTTTTTAGAGGCTCCACCCACACCTGGTCCTGAGGAATGGGGTGGTTGGGGAGTTGGCGGGAGGAATTTCCCTTGGCAGGCTGCACCCTGAAAAACCTCAGCTTGAAAGCTGTAAGTCTCTTTCTGTGTTCTCAGGCGGTGGGGGACACTGGCCTCTCCTGAAGGAAATAGAGTTAGGAGGTGGCCGGTTGGAGGGGACACATCAGTGGGCTCCCAGAGGCCTCCGCATTAACCGGGGGGCCCTGAGTATTGCCCTTGGTACTTAACTTCGCGCCGCTCCAGCCACTTCGTGACCTCGTCCCCACTCTTTCAGCTGCCCATGATGGTTCTCAGTGTTCCAGAGATGGCAAAGCCCTGCAACAGAGTGTGTGACCTCAAAGCGCTTTGAAAAAATCGCGAAGATCCAAGATTTGGGGAAAGCTTGGTCTGGCGCCCAAGCCACAACTTGCTTCCGAGATTTCTGAGCACTCGTTCTCACAGAGCTACTTCCGGGGGGCATCGAAGCACTTCCGGGACTACAGAGTGCTTCCGTTTGGTTTGGAAAACAAGGCCCTTCCAATGTTCAAGCCCTTGAAAAGACTGTAGGGTGCTTTGGGGACCACACACAGGGCGCCTGGAGCCTAGGCTAGGACCCAACACAGCCCTGGAGCAAAAGGAGAGGCTTATACCCCTCTCCCCCGACTAGTTTTGGCCAGTGGAAATACTCTCCCCCTCCACACACAAGGGGCTGTGCTCCTGCCCCCGCCAGCACCCCCTTGCCTCTTCCACCTTGCCTCCGTGGTCCAGAAGCCCACTTCTATCTGTGGCCCAGCCAGGCTTCTCTAGGAACTGCCACCATCATTTGCTGTTTGTTCCTTTTCTTCCCCCCATTCTTTTAGAAAACATGGTTGTTAAAACATAGTTTAAATATACATGCTTTTAAGAAACATAGTTATAATTATAGCATATTACCATTTTCAGTTCTGTGGTTTTTTTCTCTCAACATTTCTGCGTATCCTAAGTATTTTTCTTACTGCTCTGTAGTTTTCGAAAACATCATACTAGTGCCTTCATAATATTCCACAGAGTACATAGATGTGCCATAATTCACCAAACCCTTCCCTTTCTGTTAACTTTTTAGGCTCCCTCACTTGAGTTTTTTCTATTTAAAAAAAAGGAAAAAAAGACTGCAAAGAACATCTCTGCACATATGTTTCTCTATATTTTGGTTTGTTTCTTTGGGCTACATGCCCAGAAATGGAGTTCCTGAGAAGTATAGGAATTTAAAAATGGTTCCTCATAGCAGAACATTGCCTAGAAGAATTGTAGTAGTTTAAAATCCCATCCATGATGAATAATCCCACCAGGCCCATTTTGTAGGAGAAACAAAACTGCTGCCTCATTTTAATTCGCTCTTCATCTGATAATATCTTAGAGCAAACATTTTTCCTTTTTTATTGACCCTCTGGTGAATTTTAAGTCCTTTTTTCATCTTTTTAAGGGTCTTTTCAAAGTTAACTAAATATATTTTTATAAAATAAATAATCATGTTCAGGTTTTTTTGTTAGTGTGTTTATTTTTTACTTACATTTTCTTTTTTTGAGGTTATAACTTGTTTTTCTACTCAAATCTTAATTTATTTCTTTCATAATTTTCTTTTTCCTCCTAAACCTAGGATGGTCATCCTCCCTTTCAAGGCTTTAACACACACACACACACACACACACACGTTTGGAGGGTGGTTACATGGGTGGATCTGTTATATTTAAGCTGGTAATCCCATCTGGTATGTATTTGGGATTATAATTTATTTTAGGTTGGGATATACTTGCTGCTATTCCAAGTTAGCACTTTTTTCACTTACTGATACGTGGTTCCTTTTTCATGTGTTAAATTCCTATATGTGGAGAGCCTGGGTGGCTCAGTCGCTTAAGCATCTGCCTTCCGCTCAGGTCATAATCCCAGGGTCTTGGGATCGAGTCCTGCATTCATTGGGCTCCCTGCTCAGTGGGTAGTCTGCTTCTTCCTCTCCCTTTCCCCCATGCTATTCCTCTGCTTGTGCTTTCTCAGGTTCTCTCTCTCAAATAAATGAATAAAATCTTTAAAAAAAATTCTGTATGTAATAAGGTCTATTTCCAAACCACTTCTTTTTCACATACTATTATGATTTTTCTTACTGAGGTGTTGTACTATTTTAGTAATTGAAGCATTAAATTGTAGTAAGGTATAAAATCTGGGAGACTTAGGTCCCCTCCATTACCCTGACTTTGTATTATTTTCTTTAATAGGCAGACTTGTTTATTTTATCAGGTGGACCTAGAATTATTTTTTTTTCAAATACCTCCAAAACACCAATGAACTTCAAATATGTTATTTTAGTCTGCTTATCCAGAATATATTCCACTATTTGTCAAGTTCATCTCTATTTTTGAGTGTTTGTAGGGTTTTATATGGGTCACAGAGTCTTCATTACAACTATTTTTAAGTGTTCTGTAATTTTTATTCTATTGTGAACATACTCTTCTCTCTCACCATATTTTCAGCTGGTTAGTTCTAGTACATGAGAATATTTTTTAATTTTTTTTTAATTTAAGTAGACTCCACGCCCAGCATGGAGCCCAAGGTGGGGCTTAAACTCACCACCCTGAGATCAAGACCCAAGCTGAGATCAAGGGTCAGATGCTTAACCAACAGTGCCCCTAAGAATATTTTTGATTCATTTGTGGTCATGCTGAAATCTTTTATTTATTCTTAGGTACCCAGCCTTTGCTTAATGCCATTATTTTATTAGCCTATAGTACTTTGGTCTCTTTCTTGCTAGTATTTTTATTTCATGCCTTCTGACATTGTCCAGAATTCCTCAAAATGATATTAAATAATGTCGTCAGTAGGGGCATTTTTGTTCCATCCCTGATTGTAGCAGGTGCACAGTTTACCTGACTATAATGCCGGATAGTTAGGCCATTGTTTCAGAGCAGATGTTTTTCAGTCTTGTTAAGGAATCACTCTTGTGTTTTAAAATGCATGGGGAAGGAAAATGCTGCCCTTCGTGCAGGTGGCTTATAATTGTTACAGGGCTATTGAATTCTGTTTGCCTGTATCTTGCATCCTAAGTAGTGAAATAGTCTGGAGCAAGCTTGCACACTCCTATCCCCTGGGGAGCTATAAAAATCAGTATTCTTGGACCTGCCCTGAAAGATTCGGATTTCACTGTGTGTGGGTGTGGATACCGCCCAAGCAACAGTTTTATCTGTAGGTGATTCTCATGGGTAGCTGAGGTGAGGACTCCTGTTCCATAGTTGACTTTTTTAATGGTCTGTCAGGCATTGGAATTCACTTTGTGGCTTTCCATCTGTTCGGGTATCCAGGGGAGTTGTGTAATGGGGTAATTTTCTTTTCCTTGAAAGTTAGAAAGAATCCATTCGTAAATCATCCAGGCTGGAGGTTTTTGTTGAGACAATTCTTTGGTAATTTTTTTTCCACTTCTTACTTGGTTATGGTTCATTCATTGCGTTTTGATAATTCACAGTTTTTACAAAAATCACTAATTGGGGTTTTATTTTTATTTATTTTTTAAAGATTTTATTCATTTGACAGACAGAGATCACAAGTAGGCAGAGAGGCAGGCAGAGAGCGGGGGTCGGTGGGGGGGGTTGGAGCAGACTCCCCGCTGAGCAGAGAGCCCAATGCAGGGCTCTATCCCAGGACTCTGGGATCATGACCTGAGCCGAAGGCAGAGGCTTTAACCCACTGAGCCATCCCGGTGCCCCAACTAATTGGGGTTTTAAAATCTATTACTATTTTTTAAAGGTTTATTTATTTATTTCTTATTTGACACAGAGATAGAGAGTGCAAGTACGTAGAGCAGTAGGCAGAGGGAGAGGCTATCCGCTGAGCAGGGCGCCTGATGTGGGGCTGGATCCCAGGACCCTGGGATCATGACCTGAGCCAAAGGCAGCCGCTTAACCAACTAAGCCACCCAGGCGCCCCTAAAAGTTATTTTCATAAAAGCTTGCATGATATTTTAAGATGATTTATATCTTATAATTTATTAAATTTTTATGTTATACCATCTCTTCTTTCTGAATTTATACTTTCTTGATTATCTTTGCTAGAATTTTATCTTATTTATTAAAGAAGCTCTTGGATCTATGCATTGTAGTTGCTTTTTTTTTCCTTTCAAGTTCTTCTATTTATGCTCTTATCCTGTTTGTTTTTTACTTGTGTTCTTTATGACAAATTTTTACACTTCTGAAAAGTTTTGCTCAGTTCATTGCTCATGGAATCAAAACTCTTGACTGCATTTCAGAATTACCTGGGTTGCTCTTAAAAAAAAAATGCCCCTCCGACCTAATGCGATGTGGGCTGGGGAAGGGTCATTTTTGGTGGAAAAAAGGTATTTTGATTAAAGCAGGGGGACAGGACTTATGGGCAGGAAAAGCTGCACTGGGGTTGTGGGGAACAGTCTATGATTTACTTGTAAGTTGGGCGTGTGTGTGCAGAGATAAAGGATGTTTCTGGAAGGATTTTCATATGTTAGAGAAGACTTAGAAGATCCTGGAGGTCTGGTTATTGTCAGGCTAAGGTTGCTTTTTGCCTGTAGCAAAACATTAGTGATTTTTTTGTTTTTTGTTTTAAACCTTTTTGTTATGTTCAGTGCAGAGAAAGACAATTATTGTATGATGTCACTCATGAGCAGAACAGAAGCAAAGCCCGAGTGTTAAGGCAGTTGTGAGTTCCTGGAGGAATGTCACACTCCGCCTGTTTCAAGTATTTTTCAATAGACTGCAAGTCGTGAGATTTAATTTTATCTTCATTTCTTTTGCCTTTGTTCTCCTCATCATTACCTGCCCTCAAGATTCTAATTTAATTCATTTAAGCTTGGGTCTGGTTGTTGTCACCATTATCTTCTTCTGCTGCTTCCTTTTTTTTTTTTTTTTTCTAAGTTTCCGATTCAATTTACTTGGGCTTGGGTCTGGTTCATTTGTTCTTTCTCTCTCTGTCTCTCTTTCTTTTTCTTTTTTTCTTATTTCATAATGCAGAGCCAAGGCTGAGAATAGCTGAGTTAGAACATTGAACTGAGTAAGCTCTCTTCAATGCTAAGTTCTTTTATGTAATCATCTAAACCCAGTAGCTCACCCAAGATGATGGATTTACCTAAGTTTTATAGGTTTGTACATCTTTAAATTTTATTAGGTTCTATACTTAGCATTTTTATTTTTATTTTATTTATTTGTCAGAGAGAGGGAGAGTACAGGGAGGCAGAGTGGCAGGCAGAGGAGGCAAAGAGAGAAGCAGGCTCCCCACTGAGCAGGGAACCCCATGCGGGACTCCATCCCAGGACCTTGGGATCATGACCTGCGCCCAAGGCAGCTGCCCAATGTACTGAGTCACCCAGGTGTCCCTTAGTATTTGTATTTTAAAATTTACCTTTAGCACAATAATCATTAGTGAGAATTTCTGTTTATACTTCCATAATACATTTCTAGTTGTATTTGTGATTTGTGACTAGAACTTACATAATTTCTCTCTGTCCAATTTATTAGAATTTTTTGTGAATTAGCTTGTGTAGGGGAGGAAAAATCATTTTCCCTTTACCCGTCTAGGTGCTTGAGCTAAGATGCCCCTGTAATACAACCCAGAATAACAAGAAAAAAAACCAAAAAGTAGTTTAGTAACCTGTATACTTTTTGTGTACATGGGAGAGACGCAGGAAAACGGAGGAACAAATGGCCCAAGCCAGTGCCTTAAATACCATCTCCAGCTAAAGATGGGGAAGAGGGTATTGGGGGTGGAGAGTCAGTCGTTGTGGGAGTGGGGGGCTGGGAGGCTGAGGAAATGGGGGGGAGGTTATCAGGCAAAGCACAGTACACAGGGGTAGCGTTGTTTTGCAGACTTAAGTCCCTGCCTTCTCCTCTGATTGGAGTTTCTAGAGGTGTTTGTTGCTCATCTATTTCTGGGTACAGAGGAGGAGACACCCTTACAAATGGAGATCCCCCTTATACCTGTATATGTCTCTTACTGATGGGTCACTTTTACTTGGATATCAGAGCAGGTCTGCTGCCTTTTTTTTTTTTAAACTATTTATTTGAGAGCTGTTTCTTAAAATGAATCAGTTTAAGGTAAGTCTTAGGCCAAAGAAGCATTTTTTGGGGGGTGTCATATTCTGTTTCTCTTCCTGCATAATAAATTTCTATAAATATTTCATTGCCATGTATAAGGGAGCCATCCTTTATATGCAGTACCAGATCTCTTACAGTTTATATTCTTAATTCTAAGACTCTATAATCGTAAAAGAAATCACTGGCTTAATCACAGCTCTTGCAGGAAGAACAAACACCACCACATGAAATGTATAGAATTTGTATTGTCTACCAACCTTTAACAGCTATGCATTTATCTGTACTATTATATACCTTCTTCTTTAGGACCCCATGATTTGTCTGAGCATTTTTCATCAAACAGAACCCAAGCATCATTTTCAACTTAGACTAGTGATGCTGGTCTCTTTATAGACTGTTGAGCCTTATTGAACATTACTGGTGTTTCATCTCTTTCCTGACAGTTTCTCTCGAAATTCAGCTGTAAATTTTTGACACTTCGATGTTGAGTTTCTGAGTAATCCAGACTTTATGACTCATGCATTGGTCACACCAACCTCACCACCTTTAAAAATTCTCTGATTCATTTAGAACGATTCGGCTCCGGCTTTTGCCTCGGGATTGCATTGCGTAGCCTGTGACGGACAATCTTCTACACGCAATTATTTTGTGTGGCAGGGCTGCATCAGACAATAATCATTCTGAAAACAATTTAAGTGGAAATTAGGAATCCAAATCGATGTTAAAATCCAGCTATTTGGGATATGCAATGCAAAGTGAGCAGCTCAATTGACACGAAATAGGATTAACTCTTTCCCCGCCAGGCAAAATTTACACTTGACATCAAGTTAGAACCAGGAGCTCAGCAGCTGGAACACACTCCTGGCTGCTCTGAGCTCCTTCTGCCTTTTGTTGTAAGAAGATCCTGATTTCCAAAATCTTAACATTTCCAATGTTTCCTTTATAATGAAGAAATGCCATGTATCTATTATTTAAAACTAATTGATTTCAGATTTTATATCCTCTAGGCTAGCATCAGATATTCAAATTGCCTTGGGGGCTCAGGCAGGTAACCTTGTATAATAACAGTAGGGCTTGCAGAAGCCTGTGGGGAACTGACGATCACATGCTCTGCCAACTGATATTTACATTCCGTTTCCAAGAAAATTACAGCCAATTACATCCTGTAGGACCTTATTTATCTAATCTCTGCTTGACATCATAAATTATGATGAAACCCTGTATCATAATTATGTTTCTATAAATTGTTATTTCTAGCAGGTTTTTATTTTAGGTCCTCTTCTCCGAAGACTCTGGTACTTCGCGTTCCTCTGTGATGAGGTGTTTTATCTGGGTGAGATCACTTTTAACCTATTTGGTGTCTTTTCCTTGGTATTCTACTTTACTTCGCTACATTTTACAGTTCGCTCTCTTCCTTTTCTATCTTTTAGTCTCTTCTGCTCCTGACTTGCTCTCTGCCTTTTGTAGGGGAGGAAAAGTCCTATTCCCTCCACCTTCTAGGTTCTTAGCCAAGACACCCCTGTAATAAAGAGATTAGCAGGAGAAAAAAAAAACAAACAAAAGCTTAAGAAAGTGTACACTTGGAGGAGGCCCAAGAAAACTGAGTAGCTCCTCAAGATGGCCCAAGCCCCCACCTTAAATACCATGAAAACAAAAGGCGCTTAGGGTGGGGAGTCAGTTACAGGAGGTTACCAGAAAAGGCACACAGTAAATAAGGGTAAAGTTGTTATGTAGCTTTTAAAAAGACTTACTTATTTATTTGAGAAAGGGAGCTAGTGAGCGCAAGTTGCGGGGGAGGAGGGCAGAGGGAGAGAATCTCCAGCAGATTCCCCACTGAGTGCAGAGCCCTAGTTGGGGCTAGGTCTCACCATCTGTGAAATCAGGACCCGAGCCGTAATCAGGAGTCAGCTGCTCAGCCAGCTGAGCCACCAGGTGCCCTGGTTATGCAGATTTAAGTTGTTGTCTTCTCCTTTGATAGGCCTTCCTAGAGATTTAGGGTCTTTTATTCTGGGTCCAGAGAGGGAGACAACCTTACAGATGGAGATTTCCTGCATAAATGTAAATGTCTCTTACAGAAGCTTTGTTTTCAGAGCTGCTCCTGTGTTTGCAGTTTTTGTTTTTTGTTTTTTTAAAATAATGAGTCTAAAATAATTGTCATGCCAAAGAGGTGTATTTTGGTGTTGACAAATTCTGCTGTCCTTCAGTTTTCATGCTGGAGTCTGGTGGCCCTGTGTTCTTGGGGGACCAGAACATGAAATAGCAGTCCATCCCTCTTCCATTGAAGCCCAGCCTAAAATAATGTCTTTTATTCTCTCTTCCTTTTTATTTAGCATCCTTTATTCTCTTTTACCGTGTTATTTGACTGTTAAATATTTAATGATTATGTAAATGACAGTGTTGTCAACTAATCTATGCCAGTTTGCTCATTCACAAATTTATACCAATGATATTCAATATATAGAGGTAGGTGAAAGTGATGAATATTCCCTCCATGCTTTCCTATCCAACTACAAAGCAAAAAAATATTAAAAAAAAAGTTTCAGATGGAATCTAAGGGGGCAGAATCCAGATTCTTTGTCTGGTTTAATGATTAGATTGCCATAAGATAGGTCAACAAGAGAAAAAAAAATTGATTATGGGAGCCCCACAGAGATGTGGAGACTCAGGCAGTCAGGTAACTGAGGCTTGTCTACCATCCAGAACTAAGGAAGAAGGTGTAGGGGGTCTGAGACTTCAAAGAGGAGGAAGACAATTGACAATATGAGAAGAGCAAATGTTTGGTAAGCAAATGTTTGCCATGCCATCCAGATAAGTCTTTCTGAGAGAAAAAGTTTTCTCTGGTAACAGCTTGTTTGCTGGTACAGGGTTCCTATCTAAATTCTTGGAAGCAGTTAAGGGGGAGGTAAAAAGTTCATCTGGAGTCTGCTGGGCCCCAGTTGTCTTCAGGTTGAAATAACCCACAGGCCAAAGTGGCACATTCTGGAATGGCCTGTTTTGCTCCCTGTCACTCCCTTTACTGCAAGCTCAGAGAAGCTCCAGCTCTTTTGCCCTTTTAGGTCTTCCAGTATTTTTTTTCTCCTTTACTTTTTAAAAATTGAGATACAGAATTTGCCATTTTAATATGTCCAGCACAATTCAGTGTCCGACATCTTTTTCTTTTAAAGATTTATTTATTTATTGGAGAGAGAGAGAGCACGAGAGGAAATGAGAGTAAGGGGAGAAGCAAGGGGAGGGGGGAGAGAATCCTCAAGCAGACTCCCTGCTGAGCAAGGAGCCCTACAAAGGGTTCCATCTCAGGATCCCAAACAAGATCATGATGTTAGCCAAAATTGAGAGTCGGACACTCAACCATCTGAGCCTCTCAGGCACCCCAACATCTTTGTTATTAATTGAGGCAAAATTGACATAACATAAAATCAATCATTAGCCATTTTAAAGTGTGCAATTTAATACCATCTAATATATTCACAGTGTTGTGTAACCATCACTTCTAACCAGTTCCAAGACATTTTCATCACCCCCGAAGGAAACCCTATATCCATCCAACAGCATCTTACCAGAAATACTCACTCAACACAAATAGGACAGCATTTTAGAAATGGGTTTAGCTCACCTTCTAACTGGAGGCAGGCCTGTTGAATTTTCCAAGAAAACAACTAAACACAGGACCATTTTGGAATTAAGTCAAAGGTGCCATTTTGAAAGGGAAGAGATTTCTGGGTTCACTAGATTCTTAGAACCTATTATAATAAAGACGGTGCCTCCTTTTTAACTGATCCATTCATTTTTGAATATAGTCATTTAAGTACAACTCATTTCTCACATTCTATGTGGTAATTAACAACATTTCCTGTGTTGATCAAATATAAATTACTGAGGCATTTTGTCAGCCGCTTCTGAAGTGTGGGCTTCTGATAGAAATTTGCTACTCCTGGAGCATATATTCCTAATTAGGGTAACTTAGCACCCTGAGAGGGTAGATGATACCAAACAGACTGACTTGTATATAGGACATTGTCCATGTTGAATTACTATAGTATTAGATCATATACACCATTAATTTTTGCAACTCTAATTACAAAAATTGATTAAAAAAATGAGTGTAGAGGGAATATTAAAATGGAGATCTGAAGGAACATGTGTCCCAAAGCATGCTTGAAAGCATGATCGGGTTGCTATGTTGAGAGTGATTCCAATAGTTAAGATAAGTATTACTCATACAACATGGCACCTAAGCCTAAGAAATCTATCTCACCTGGAAGAAAAATGGGCTGTGTTATACTTACTGAGAGGCCCAGTTTTCCAAAATGGTTAAAGAATTGTTTTTGATGATCTCTGATTTTTATTCTACTTCATTTTGTTTTTTTAAAGATATAATGATTTGAGAGAGAAAGAATGAGAAATGGAGGGCATGAGCAGGAGGAGGGGGAGAGGGAGAAGGAGAGAAGTAGACTCCCCAATGAACGCAGAGCCCGACATGGGACTCAATGTGGGGCACCATCTCACGACCCTGGAATCATAACTTGAGCTCAAATCAAGAGTCAGCCACTCAGCTAACTGAGCAACCCTGATTTTTACTGTAATTACTTGAGAAACCACCTCTGCCACCTGAGTCCCTCTCCAACACTCCCCTCCCCCTGCCCCCCAGCACATACACAGTGTAAGATGAGACTCGCTGGCATTAAGCTAGGCTCTTTGAATTTCCTGAAGAAGTTTAAGGTGGGCTCTCCAGCGCACTGAAAGAATTTCAGATCTACCTATTGAGGGAATATTCAGAAAGAATATTATCTTCTCTGTATAGTAGTACCCTCCCATCCATGGGCTATATGTTCCAAAACCCCCAGTGGATGCCTGAAACCATAAGTAATACTGAACCCTATATACACTGTTTTTTTTCTTATGCATACATACCTATGATGAAGATCAATTGGTAAAATAAGCATGGTAAGAGATTAATAATAATAAGTAATAAAAAAACCATTATAACAATGTACTGTAATAAGTTATGTGAACTTGGTCTCTCCCTCAAAATGTCTTACGGTACTCACCCTTCTTCTTGTGATGACATAAGATGATGAAACACCTACATGAGATGAAGTGAGGTGGATGGTGTAAGCATTGTGATGTAGTGGTAGGCTCCTATTTTTTTTAAAGATTTTTTTTTATTTATTTGAGGGGGAGAGAGACAGGGCAGGAGTGTGTGTGGGGGAGGGGCAGAGTAAGAGAGAGAAGCAGACTCCCCACTGAGCAGGGAGCCTGATGCAGGGCTCCATCCCAGGACCCTGGGATCATGACCTGAGCTGAAAGCAGCGACCCAGGTGCCCTAGTGATAGGCTCCTTTTGACCTGAACATATGGCAGAGGGAGGGTCATCTGCTTCTGGACCCAGCTG
Source organism: Mustela nivalis (assembly GCF_964662115.1). NCBI lineage: Eukaryota > Metazoa > Chordata > Mammalia > Carnivora > Mustelidae > Mustela > Mustela nivalis. The sequence continues at coordinate 95,353,113 of NC_139040.1, forward strand.
ACTGCCGGTATCTGAAACTGCAGGATGTAAAACCATGGCTAAGGGGGGAGCCTACCGCAACCTACATCTAGAATCCTATTGTGAAATTCCGAAGCCAGAAACTAGATCAGTTTATAGTAGAACTGAATGATGGATTTGTGGTTTGAATATCATTTCCTTATTCTAACTAGGCAGTGATGCAAATATAATCTTTATATATGGTAACTTAGATTGTGTGTCTGTTCTCAGAGCTGATGTGTAAAATGTCTTTGTAAAAATCTCAGCTTTTTGCTTTTAAATTAACAAGTATGCAGGCAAAAGCTGTATTGATTCTGAGTTTGCTGAAATTTTTTCATTTCTTAGTTTCTAATTATGATTCCAACAGGTATTATCTTTTGATGCCTATTTAGAAGATGAAGTACCTGATAAAAGCCAAGAAAACTACAGAATAAGACGCTATAAAATCTACTTCTACCTTGAAGATGACACAATTCAAGTAAACGAACCAGAGTTGAAAAATAGTGGAATGCCTCAAGGTATCTATTTAAAGCAGAGTTATGCTTCTCTTACTTCCGATGCCTGCCTTTGTATACTGTCTTTCTCTAGCTTTTCAGAAAATACTGTGTACCGCTTAGGTATCTAACTTGTTGGTGACAATGAACATAAACATGCTGGTAGCTTCTGGTCGTTGATAGTGACTTCCCTCCTTTTTACCCCCCAACACCTCTCCATGGGCCATTTCACTCACTCTTGTACAGCATATTTGTTTTCTGTCAGGCATTGCTCTAGTTGGACCAGACTTTTCCTGTGTATCTGGTCTTTTCACTATGACCATATTACTGCCTTCACAACACTTTCCAGGCAAAGAGAGGAGGCTGTTGTCCACTGCCCCTTCCAGATCTGTATTCTTTTCTTCTTTCTTGAATTTGCTGCTGTTGGCTTTGGCCACCCTCTCCTCATACCTATTCTCTTGAGACTTTGATGATTCTTCAGGAACAGAGGGTCATTGCTCCTTCACCCCCGTATGCCAGTCACCTTTGTCCATGGAGATCAGGGGAGATGACTGATCTCTTCTGTTTGTGCTCTGAGTCCTTCACTTGGGACAGTGCTGAGATCTGGATGCATTCAGGGGACAGCAACCATGGTGGTAAAAGGACTGAAAATTTGTGTGTGAGGCAGAAGAGTGAAAGGATATTTGTCCATAAAGGGAAGACTCCAGTTTGCCTGGTTAATGTCCTCAGGAACCTGAAGGGCTGCTATGGGGAGGAAGGGTGACCTAATTTTCTGTATCCTCAATGCTAGGATCTAGGGGGTCAGAATTTAGGTCGGTAAGAAGAATTTTCTGGCAGAGAGCTGCCAGAGGTTGTGGTGAGTGGTTCTGGATGAGCATGAGGGGTCAGTGTTGGGGTGTAGGGGAGGGGAGGGATGGACTAATTTGTTTGGTCCTAGGTATACATGGATACTTGGGGGCAGGTCAGGGGTTCTTCTTCACGGATAGCTTAATAGAGGCATGGTGGAGGGGAGTCAGGTGTTCGTTTGGTGTTCACACTGTTGGAGAGACAAGTGGATAAGTGGGCTGGCCACAGCTGTAGCTCACCAGTAAGCCTGCTGAATAGTCATGGGTTTTGTTTGTTTCTTGGGGAAAGGACACATGGGGCCAGAATGGGTGTCACCAATGAATGAGTGGCCGAATTAAGGCCTCATGAATACTGAGTACTCATGAATATTTACTGCTTTTGTATATTTAGTGCATCATGAATATTCAGAGACCAGGTGCCTCATATATATTTAATACATATGGAAAATTAATTATCTCCTGGTCTTTCCATCTCTTTCTTTATATGTTTGACATACGCATGTTCTATTTTCTACCTACTTATTGTTTAACACATCTCAGGAGTTTCGACCAATGCTGAATAAATTTTTTCCTTAGTAATGACTTGTCTGGGCCCATTGCGTCCATGTTAATACCACAGTGGGTTCGACGGGGGAGAAACAGAAAAATTTGTGGACCGTGGGCCTCTGAGTACAAGGTTTGATGAGGCAGTATGCAAAGGACTTCCTTCAGTGCTCATGAGATTGAGGTTTTCTTGGTATGTAGCCCCATTGCGTCTGGATGATGAATCTGGGGTCAGTCACCATGGCCAAGAAGTGTCTGTTGAATTATCTACTCTGTGCCAGGCACTGTGCTGGGTTTTGGTAAGAAGACCTCCATCTCATAGAGCTTATGGGCAAGCAGTTGGGAGAGGGAAGGGAGCAAGGTGACTAGTCCCAAGAATTTTGCAATTATTCTGGTTAGAACAAACAAAGACAGTGATGGTAGGAATAGGAAACAGAGGAAAGATTTTAGAGACATTTGGTTGGCAGACTTGATAGGCCTTGACCAACAGTTAAATATAGAGAATGAGGAAGGGGAATATCTAATGATAAAAGTATCTACTTGATCATTATCTCATTTAATCCCCCAACGACCATCTAAAGTAGGTCATTGTTAGCGTTTACAGAAAAAGAAACAGGTTTAGAGAGGTAATTTGCTTCATCTAAATCTTAACTGATTGCCTCAGAGCTCACTCTGTGGTTGAGGTTTTCATTCACTTTGTGGTTCCAAGGATGGTGATGTGTTTGCAAAACCCAGAAGCATGGAGCAAGGAGCAACACTGGGGATAGAGGTTGGTGATGTTTGTTTGGACACATGAAGCCTTGGAACGTGGGTTGGGACATCTGTATGGTGATGCCCACCAGGCAGGTAGAATCTTGGGATGTGTTTTCAGAAAGAAAGTCACGACTGGAGATGTGGACCGGGAATCAAGGGTGCCCAGATCATGAACAGAATCATTTGGCTTATTCTGCCACATTAGAAGAGAGGAACTGTTGAGGTGGTAGAAGAAGGAAGAAGATTGGACATAGCGTCTGTAGTTGGTTTTACTAGTGGAGGGAGAAAGTGAGGATTGGTCGAAGGAGATGATATGAGGTATCCTCATTGTTCTTTGTCCCCCGACATACTATCCACTCACAGGTCTTTTAATTTGGATGGAAGTAGGATGCTTTGTAAAGGAATAAGACGTCTTTAGATCCTTCAGAGTCATTTTTTAAAAAAAGATTATTTATTTAAGAGAGAGAGGGCGAGAGCACAAGCAGAGTATGGCCTAGGTGGCTCAGTCGATTAAGTGTCTGCCTTTGGCTCAGGTCACGATCCCAGGGTCTTGGAATCAAGTCCCTGCATCGGGCTCCCTGATCAGCAGGTAATCTGCTTCTGCCTCTGACCCTCCCATCTGCTGTGCTCTCTCTCTGTGTCAAATAAATAAATAAAATCATTAAAAAAAGGCAAGAAGCCTAGTAAGGGAATATCAGAGTAAAGCATTTAAGTGAACATAAATATGATACATTTTTATAAATATATATTCTTACTAATATAAAATATTTATAAGAAAATATGTTCTCCTAAGGCAATACTGTCACTTACATAATTAAACACACTTAGGTAAAAGATGTTCATTGAATTTAAAAGTTCTGAATTTTCTTTCTGTTCAGAAGTAATTCTTCTTACCTGTCAGAGAGAGAGAGAAAGAGAGAGTGCGAGCGCGTGCATGGTTGGGGCGTGGTGAGAGGCAGAGGGAGAAGCAAGCTCCCACTGAACAAAAAACCTGATGCGGCATTCGATCCCATGACCCTGGGATCATGATCTGAGCTGAAGGCAGATGCCCAACCAGCTGAGCAACCAGGGGGCCCATCTTGCTTATTTTGTGATGACCTTCCTCACATGACTTCAGATGTACACAAATGACAGACAGGAGGTCACAGAACATCCTGAACATTTATCAGTGACTTACATTTTTTTTGTTATTATCCTTTTAATTGAAAGCTCATATTCCTGCAGCTTACCAGCCCTGTCTAGTGAGTCTTTAGTTTTATTACACCATCCAAGAAGAAAAACGAAATGCAACCTTGATGAGGATCTTGGAAAGGCTTTTATAAGACTTTCCAGTTCCCTCAGCCTCTTGATTTCATATCTCGCATTGGCAGATTCCAGAGGTAAACCGGAGTTAGTCATAATGATTTATTTGAAATTAATTCTTAGGTGAGTAGGGGGGATTGTGATTCATAAAGACTCATGGGGGGGAAGAAAATGAACTTTGAGTAAAAGACAACGTTAAAGCCTCTTGAAAATTTGAGAATTTCTGATTGAGTCCCTGATCAGGCTCTCTCTGACCAGTTTCCCTCTCTGATTGAGTCCCTGATCAGGCTCTCTCTGACCAGTTTCCCTGAGGGAAGGCGCAATTCGAGGAATAGGTCAATATATGGTCATCGCGGTATGTCTAACAAGACTGAATTTGTTAGCAGAGATACTTGGCAGGCCGTAGCAAGTCCTGTGGAGAAGGCAAACACAAATAACCACTCTATCATCAAGCTCTTTTTATTCAGCAAGAAACCGGTCTTTCTTGAAATACTTAATATGATGAATCTTGCTAAGGAAGGTCCATGAGGACAGAGGATACTTTGGAAAATCACTTAAGGGGCGCCTGGGTGGTTCAGTGGGTTAAGCATCTGCCTTCGGCTCAGGTCATGATCCCAGGGTCCTGGGATGGAGCCCTGCATTGGGCTCTCTGCTCATCAGGGATCTTGCTTCTTCCTCTCTCTCTCTGCCTGCCTCTCTGTCAAATAAATAAGTAAAATCTGGGAGGAAAAAAAGGAGAATCACTTAAACCCCTTCTTCAGGCTTTCCTAAATGAAATGATTGGGGAAAAAAGAACAAATAAGTGCAATAGGCCAGTGGCTCAGACTTCAGTGGAATGGGGTAGGGTTGTTTCTTTCATTTGTGTCTTGAGTGGCCTAGGACTGCTTCCCATGCACCCACGGACCCTGAGAAGGGGCTAGGGATCATATTTAGGGGCCGCTGCACTCTGATGATATCCCTGTCACTTCCATGGGGTTTCTGTATTTTCCAGATGGAAAGGGAGGTCAGATGCATTTGTTCTTTTGTATAACTGATCATTCAGAAATTAGTGCATGTGGAAGAATTAGCCTCCTTTTTAGCTGCCTCTTCTATCCTGTTAGTTTGTTTGTTTTGGGGTTTGTTGTTGTTGTTGTTTTTGTTTTGGGGAGTGGGGGAGTTTGGAATAAGCCAGAAACAAAAGAGGCATGATGCCAAAATAAGCATTCAGTTACATGCAGCTTCTAATCAGAACAACATATTTTTAATGTTCACGAATCCTTGCTGGCAGAGAGATCTATGTACGTTATAAGTCAAGTCACTGTTGCACTTCCAGGCTTGCTTTTATTTCTTGCCAGAACATCACTCTCTTTTTGGTTAGATGTGTCATTTGTATAGAATTTGTTGCTGTTCTGTTGGAATGTAGTTAAAACAATGTTACACCAAGCCAAGAATGTCAGAGGTTAATCCCAGTAGTTCTACTTGTAATTGTCTAAAAGAATCACTGTTTGTCAAATACTACCAAATCCAAACTAATCTATGCTAAAGAAAGGCTGATGATGAAAAACCTGCCATAAATTTCTGGTGAGGGCAATACCAGTTGTTGTCAGCTGAGAGTGATCATTAGAACCTCGTGGCCTGCTACAAGAATTTCTGATTCTATAGGCCTGGGGCCAGGTTATAAATTGGCTTCTGCTTCCTAGTGAGTCCTTGGTTGAGAACACTGATTTCCACTGGGCACTTGTGTTGGCGCTTCAACGTAGTACTTTCTTAATGTTTTTTATACTCTAAGATAATCTGACCAAGCAAATGTAATCACAAAATGTGGCATTCGTATGTCATTCACTCATAGTGACCATGTACCACATCTTAGTACTGCATCCCACAAAGTGAAGGAGGCATGGTCATAAGGTTGCCAGAGAAAATACAAGCTGCCTAGCTAAATCTGATTCTCAGATAAGCAATGAAGTTTTTCATATGTCCCCAAATATTGCATGGGTCGTAGTTATATTAAAATTACACACTGTTTATCTAGAATTCAGATGTAACTGTGCATCTTCTATTTCAGTGGGTTAAATCTGGCAACCCCAGAGGGTGGATCCTGGGGAAGGGGTGGTCATTGAATGGAGAAGAGGAGAATTTCAGAGTGGAGGTAAGTCAGTGGCCTGTGACGACAGGTGTTTGGTGCATGGTGGCCATGGAGAAGGAGGGAGGAAAGAATCGAGGAGAGGAAATGTGGTAGACAACATCTAGAACACAACACAGGTATCAGAAATGATACCAGGTACTTTGAGGGATCAGAAGAGGAAATACCAGTATCCACCAGAGAAGACATTTGAGTGGTACCTCAGAAGTTCCTCCAGATAAAGATGGATGATGAAGATATAATAGCCAAAAGGAACAGCATAAGATGAAGGAGGGTAGGAAAGCGGTAGGGTGTGGACTTGGGAGGTATGTGGGAGCAGATCCTAAGGTGTGTAAAGAAAGTGAGGCAAGAAAGCAGTAATGTAAGAGAACGTTAGAGCATAACATGCGTGCATTTGGGTCTCATCCAGTGGCGGGGGGAGGGCAGATAGGGTTATTCTTTCTTATGATCAGAGATGTGGAATTTTAAGTTTTGTATTCTTTTGCTACAAGACAGATGTGAGGCTCTCTATATGGAAAAAGTTATTCTTATGAAAACAAAACTCCGAAGAGGACCTTTTGTAAAAATACAAATGGAGTAGTTATTTGACCGAAGGAATAATTGTAAACAACAAGAGGAGGAAAAGATACTCTTTCGTGTCTGATCCCAGTGAAGAGTCTTTGTATTTTTAGGATACAGACTTAGTAGACACAGTAACAGGTGGCAATTCCAGTTGAACCTTCATTCACCTAAGAAATACCGGTCTCTAGGCTCAGATGGATCCTAGGTCTGCAGCGGTGCTAAAATGAACTAAATATATGGAAAATTAAGATAGAGGTAAGAGGTTGGAGTCTTAATTCTGGAAGGTGAATTTCTAAAAGCCAAATTTAGTGGTATGAGCAAAGATCTAAAGCAAGTCCCAACTGAATGAAAGGAAAATGCATTAAACATAAATGGATATATCATCATTTTGATCTAAACCACAGGGAAATGTTAGAAAGTTAAAGCTTGCAGAGTATAATCAGATAGCAGGGCCTTTAAAAAGGAAGAGAGATTTAAAATAGGAAGATCAGGAGGAGCTTAAAAGCAGGCACCCGATGCCTGGACATCTGCCCAAATTGTCTTTACGGGGCAGTCAGGAAGGCAAATGTTTAAAAATTTAAAGGGTAGATATGGTACTTCTGTTCTTGGTTTTCCATTTTGTAGCATTATTTTTATTTATATAATTGATGATCTCAGGTTCTTTTCAGTGCATGCCAAATACGTGCCATCCTGCCCATTTCTTTGATACTCCAGATCACATTCTTGCTGGTGGAGTTTCTGCCGTTTATCCTGGAGGACTATAAACACACAAATATCAATAAATAGAAATTTTCGACCCCCCAAAGGACACAGTGGAGAGATGGCCACGAAGACACCATTGAAAGCTCTCAGGTGCCACTGTCCATTTCAAATGGCCCACATTAGTTTTCTGATTAACATGGCCTTGTGAATTTGGATTTCTTATTATTAAAAATTGTCTTGTTTAGTTAGGTTTGCCTTCTCTTCTCAGCCCGTGAGTGGTGACGGAGCTTCTCTGGCCTCTTCGGAGAACCATCTCTAGGAAAAATGTGGGAGCATACATAAGGAAGCGTGAGGGCATGCAGGCCTCGGGGGTGGGGGAGGGATAGGTGTTGGCCCTGGAGGGGGTGTTGCTACAGTGGGCAAGTGTGCCCCTCTCCAGAAAATTGCCTTCAGAGAACAGAGAGGCTGGTCTTTGGGAAGAGAAGCTCCATCTTCTCTCTCTCTCCTTTTCATGGTGGCTGTCAGCTCTTCTCCCCACTTCTATCCTGTTTTGCCTCTAACCCTCCCTCCTCTCCTTCACTTAAGTAATCTGTGGCTGTAGTTCAGTGAGACATAGTTCAGTGCGATATAGTTCAGTGCAAACTGTGGAAAATGCTGGTTTTTATTTATTTTGTTAAGAGTTTATTTTTAAATAGTCTTTGCACCCAAGATGGGGCTCAAACTCCTGCCCCAAGATGGAGTCACGTGCTCTTCTGACTGAGACAGCCGGGCACCCTGGAAAGGGCTGGTATTTACTTAGAGCTTGAAAATCCAGGTCCAGGATCTTCTGCCATTTGTTAGAGTGTGACCTTGAGTACGTTACTTAACAACGCCGAACCTTGCTTTTCTCGGCCATAAACTGAATATTTACATTTCGTGCATTATCTGCCTCATGGGATTAGTGAAGATTAAATGAGAAAAATGTATATGAAAGCATATCCTAGGGCTCTGATGATGATTCTGATTATTATTATTTGAAAGCTCTGTAGGTGGGCCAGTTCTTTCCACCTAGAAAAATAGAAGATTCTTATTCAAAGTCTTACTGAACGGAAATCAGCACCAACTTGCTTATTTGAATTTTTATAATTAAGTACAAATACAAAGTAGATGGAATTTCTGAACAAGCTCCTGGCTGTTGAATAAATTTTATATATCTTAAAAACTGTCACAATATAAGTATTTTTAAAGAGATATATAATGGTTTCTGAAAATACCTGAAATGCCCATGCTTTTATAGATGTTTAAGTATGCAATTTGTTCTAAATGTCTAATCTTGAATGATTAAATAATTTGCATACTGTTTTCAGTGGCATGAATTAAAGGCTAATTGAAGTACAATTTTTTGCAGTAAAATTATATCATCTTTTATGTAGTACATTTAAAAATATTCTAGGCCAGTTCTAATTTTATAGTTTTATTATTTTAATTTAATGTACCAAGTAATTAAAAATTGCTACAGAGAAAAGAAGATGAAAATGATTTTAGTTCATTTTGCCTGAACAGAGTGAAAAGATGATGAAGAGAAAAATGGAACAGAGTTCAACACAGTTACTGGCACATAAAGATACTCATTAAATTTCTGTAAGAATAGCAATGAATAATTTCTAAATATTTCTAGATGTCAGGAAAAGGTGCCTTTCTCGGAGCTATAGAAAATAGGAACAAGATTGCTTGACCTCATTATCCTAAAATGCTTCCATACAGAGGTCCCACAGGCCACTTGGACTTGAACCATTAGTCCCTCAGTTTGCTCTGCTCACGTTTTCTCTTCTTCCCTTTACTCTTGGAGTAGATTCTCAGGCCAAAGTTGGTCACAGATGTTGAGAGAGCATTCTCTGTGGGTATCTTGCATTTGGGTAGATTTTGCAAGTAGAGGCATTGTCTGCTCTTTGTTCTGGACTGTCTCTTCAGGGATGTCTCTATAGCAAACAGCTTTTGAAGATAAAGGGGAGGTTTGCTCATGGCCATGGGAGAAAGAGGCGGTGTCTCCTTCCAGAACAGAGGGAGGACAAGACATGCTTACTGTCCAGTCTAATAAAGGTCTTGTCTCCCTATGAGACAAAAAGCAGGAGGGGCACCTGGATGGCTCAGTGGGTTAAACCTCTGCCTTTGGCTCAGGTCATGATCTCAGGGTCCTGGGATCGAGCCCTGCATCGGGCTCTCTGCTCAGTGGAGAGCCCGCTTCCTCCTCTCTTCTCTCTCTCTCTCTCTCTCTCTCTCTCTGCATGCTTCTCCACCTACTTGAGATTGAAATAAATAATATCTTTAAAAAAAAAAAAGCAGGAATGCTTACTATCCATTTTAAGGCTTAGGTTTCCTACGCTTAGGGCTCCTCTCCTGTAACATACCCCACCAGGTGGGCAGGAGTTACTCAGACCTTCTTGGGTCATCCCGTGGGAATCGAGGCTCAGGAAACTGGTGTGAAACATGCTGGTGTTCTGGCTGCTATTATTGCTGTGAATTTATCTCTAACCAAGGCAATCTATGCCTTCTACCAACATCCATGAACCTGCAACAGGCTACCTTGTTAGTTTGCAAGTAGAATAAAATCTCATCTCAAACTCTAAACAGTTCTTGACAACAGGTTTCAACAGGGTTTGGGTAAGTTGGCTGGTATGGTGTGGTGTAGTTCGCATGCTCATCTGGGAGCAAACCCTTTTAGTGCCAGTGGCTAACCACCACTTGGGGACCCTGGGTTCATATTCTCAAGAGTAGAAGTGAAGGGGCACCATAGGGTTAGCAGTAAAAGATAGAATGAGATCCAGAACATTTGGCAAAAACGCTGTCTAAAACAATGAAGCCTCTGATAACCAGAGGCTTGTAGGGGTGGTTGGGGGTAGGAGGAGAAGAGGTTGATAGAGCAAAGAAGATGCCATGCAGTTTCCGAGCAGCATGAAGTTTTTCATGTTTATAGAATCTACAAATCATGGTGCTGGCACCTACCATACTGAAGCTGATAAGCTTTTTTTTTTTTTTTTTTTTTTTTGAGCCAAGAGGATGCATTTTCATGAGTACTTTGCTTTGCGGTCATAGTGCCTTGTTTATTGTGCTCACATTGAGTGCTTGTTCTGGAAGAAGACAGGATGGCAGTGTCTGGCCCATTAGGTCACCCTCTCTGTGCCCCTCTTCCTTTCCTAGTCTTTATGGCTCATTAAAGTACGTTAGTACCACTTAGGCAACTTTAATAACAAACATGCAAGACTGGTCAGTACCTATGGACCTCAGAAATCTCAGCTCCCTCAGGTACCCTCAGAGTCTGAACATAATCATGCCACCTCCAAGAACTAGCCCTTTGCCCCCTTCCCTGTTGTGGGACGGCATTCAGGGCTGTTACGGAGACGTGCTGTGACCTTTTCTGCGTTAGCCGCCTGATGAAACAGCTACGTTTGGTTCTATACCATAGGGACTTTCATCCGGCGTCATCGGATTTCACTCCCTCCTCCTGATGAAGATCAGTTTTATACTGTGCATCATTTCAATATCAACATAGACATCATCTTCTATGGCCGGACATTCAAGATTTATGACTGTGATACGTTCACAAAAAACTTTTTGAGGAAAATGGGAGTCAAATTAAACCCCCCGGGACAGTGTCCAGAAGATCCTTACATGAAGTTACGGAGAGAGGTAAGGAGTTGATGATAGATCTGTGAGCTGGTATCTTCCGAATGAGAAACCAAAAAGGAGAGTCAGTAAAGGGTATCTGCACTCCTGACGCAGATGTGAAAGAATGTTCGGGGTCATAGTCACTGGAGTTGTCCTAATCCCCTTTAGGCTGGAAGGAATTCTAGGTGTTGACCTCAGGGCAGGAGAGCCTCACTCACTGCCCCTGCCCCCACTTCTCTCCATGGAGAGTCTCCCTTCCAGACAGACAGTAGGAGTCTTCAATGAGCCACCCACATGGGACAAGCTCTAAGGCCCACTCTTACCTGGCCTGTCTTTCCCCATTTTGGTTGCCTAACCCTGGGAATATGTTTGCTTCTGTTCTACTGATTTATTGCTGCACACCTTGGGTATACCTTTTTTCTTCTTCCCCAGGACTCCCAGCTCTAGCGATAATGGCATCAGGTGTAGGAATATTCTAGCAGAACGGAGAGGGCCATGATTCTGATGTACCCTATTGTAAAAGGATGTTTGTCTTCCAAGTCTGACCCCAGTTAGTATAGGGAGGCAGGAACAGTGTTCATAGTAGTACTGTTGTCTTTCTAAAGTTGTCTTTTTTTTTTTTAATGATCCCTTGGCCCGAATTTTGTGTTGTTGTTTTTTTTGGTTTTTTTTTGTTTTTTTTGTTTTTTTCACAGAAGAATCTGAACACGCAGAAGGGCAGGTTGTCAGGTGGAAGGTCACATACCCAGCCAGTCTTCTTATGAGGATTTCAATTCAAATCTTTTGCTGCCTACCCAGAATTTTTTTATTGTCATTCTCTTTTTTTATGGAAGTATGGTTAGACAGAGTAAAATACACAGAAATGAAGCACGCAGTTGGATGAGTCTTCACAAATGCATATGCCCATGTAATCCACAGTCCAAATCGAGACACAGAATGTGTCCTTTGCCCCAGAAACTTCCCTCTTGGCTTTTTCCAATGAATCACTCTTCCCACCCAGGGAGAGATAACCACTGTTCTCACTTCTATCCCTATAGATCAGTTTAGTCTCATTCCTGTTGTTTCTTAAACTTGTAATTAATTTCCTTGCAGAAAGATAACATGAAATTTAGAATAAAATCCTCCTTTAATTCTGCTCTGAGCTCTTGTTGAAAGCTGCGTGTGGGGTCATTCATCTCTTCCCACCTCCTGGCCCCAGCAGAGTTATCCTTTAATGTTGTAGGCATGCAGCTCTCCTGAGAAATATGTATTGTTGCTCCTGGAACATTTAAGGTGAAGTTCCTTTGGAATTATACCTGTGTATATTGGCATACGAGCAGATTTATAGTTTGGGTTTATTTTTATTTTTTTCCAAATGCTCTAGATGACAGAGCCTAGATAAACATGAAGTCTCTACAATGAGAAGAGAGAACCTGAAAGAACAGGTCCATATGAATTACCACCTTTTGCATATGGCTTCGCTCGTTTGCTAACAGTTGGCATTATACAATAGTGATTATGGATGGTGATGCATTATATTAAATACAGAGAGCCCTGTGCCATTTCATAAATTTATGAAGAAAAAAAAAACTTTAGTGCCAGGAACTGAGAATAAATACCACAAACAGCCAAGAAATGTTTTAACTAATTTCCTTTCAGGTTGAGAAAATCATTTTCGCATTTACTCCCTCAGGGAGAAAGCTCTTCAATAAATATAGCAATCTGTGGAAAATTAGGAGTTTAATAAGAGGATTTTATATCGACTCTAATGCATTTACTTCTCCAGTGTTTGCTGCCTTCAAATATAAAGTTAAAATTAAACAATTTAACTTAAACTGAAAAGAGCCCCAATGGTGTATAATCAATAATGCATTTCTTAAAGGCCTTATAATGCCAAAGAAACATTTTTCAGTTAATGAAAGTAGAGGTCCCATAATTTCATTTAAATATCCAGGATAAGGAAGAAGGATAAGAGCCTCTGGAAGGCCATAATGTCTCCCCGCAATCTTGGAGTAGGTGTCTCCCTAGACTGCCCCAGACAGATACCGAGTTTTGAGAATGTACAAATATGATCACATAAGCCGATATGGGACTACTTCTCCCTTGCCACTGAGTGCTCCTTTATATAACGATTCTGTTTCGCTACAGCAGATAGAATGGGAGCATTTTGCTCCAAGACAGGGCTGAGAACATGTAAATAGAGCTCCACCAGGAAACCCGCAGAAGTGGGGATACCTGGGCTGGGGAACATTCTGTGTGGCTGGGTAAGTTCTCCATTTGCTCTGTTTCTGTTTCCATGCCCTTCCAGGTCCTTGATAGGAAAAGCTTTGAAGCAAAATAAAATTGGGACTATGTTTCTTCCCTTTTACTTTTACAAAAATCTTTGGATGAATGAGGATATACAGATATGAATTCTCAGTGAAAAGACAACAGGTTTTTTAGGGGGTTGAGATAAAATTAACATATGCTCAGACGTATAAATCTTAAGCATACAAATCAACAAGTTTTGGAAAATGTATGTTTAGTAAGTGACACAAAAATCAAGATATGGAATATTTCCATCACCCCAGAAAATTTCCTTCTCCACCTTTCTGGTCAGTCCCCTACCCAAAGAGGAAATCACCCTTCTAATTTCTGTCACCACATGTTAGTTTTGTGTGTTCTTAAGCATTTTAAGTCTTGGAGAAAAGCCAGTTTTGTTTTTGTTTTTGTTTTTGTTTTTTAAATTTTTTACTTTTTATAAACATATATTTTTATCCCCAGGGGTACAGGTCTGTGAATCGCCAGGTTTACACACTTCACAGCACTCACCAAAGCACATACCCTCCCCAATGTCCATAACCCCACCCCCCTTCTCCCAACCGAAAAGCCAGTTTTCAAAGACATCACAAAGTGTATTTTAGTGTTTCAGATTACTGTTTGATCTTAAATGCTTCCTACTACTTGATTGTCTGTTTTTAAGGTGAAAACTTGCTGTAGGTGTATCTACATGTATGTCATTAGTGTGTTGACATTTTAAAAAAAAGAAATATCCCGTCATAGTCAATGGGCAAGATATCTTTACATTCTCTGATAGCTTGCATCTCAGAAGTGGTTGCGTAGAAGTGCTATTCTTGACATTTTTTTTTTTCTGTTTTCAGACTCTAGACTGCATGGACCCCTTACGTCCCTATGAGTCCTTTGACACCCTGAAACAGTTCCTTGAATACGATAGGAAGGTGTTACGTTTTTTCTGCCTGTGGGATGACTCCGCCTCCCTGTTTGGGGACCGTAGGGAACTCATTCTGCATTACTTTCTGTCTGATGATACCATTGAAGTCAAAGAAGTGATACCACACAACTCAGGCCGGGATGCTATGTCATTGTTCCTCCAGAGAAGAAAGCTCCCTAAGGTGAGCAGCGGACACAGAACCCCTTTCCGCATTTGCCTGTGACCTCAAAGACTCTTGTCACTCCCTGTCTGGAATGTCGGGCCTAGGTATCAGTCACCATATGTTAGTACAGGTGTCTAGAAAAGCTTGATTTTGTGCTCTCTCCTAAGATACATCTGTGAAAGTACCATAGAGGATATGACAAATTGAGGTAGGAATATTTTGGGTTTAATTAAGGCAAGTAAAGGAAGAAAGTCAAATGTAAGAGAAAGCACATATTCATTACAGAGTTCATAATCAGTCTTCTGAATGTAAAAGACTCTCTAGTTAGAATTGCTCGTGGGGTGCCTGGGGGGCGCAGTCAACTGAGTGTATGACTCTTGATTTCAACTCAGGTCATAATCTTGGGGTCCTCCACTCAGTGCAGAGTCTGCTTGAGGGTCTCTCTTCTTCTACCCTCTCACCAATAAAAAAATAATTCTTAAAAAATAATTTAAAAAACAGTTGCTCATGTCCTTCGGTAGGGCACTGGCCTCTGGCCTCTATATTCTACTGAGGAAGATGCATGGTTTTGGTCCATGTTGTGAATGTACAAATACGCACATGCACACATGCACACATACATGCACACATACACACACACACACACACACACACTCCTATAAGCGTATGCACAAGAGTGACTCTTAGAAGAGTAGCCATCAGTCACCAATTAGCCATTGGCTAGCATCAGTGACAGCTTTTACATTTTGTTACCATTAAAAGAGAGTTGTGAGACTGATCTCTACACGTTCACGGCCATGTGAGAGCTAATGTAACTTGGGTGCAGCAGAAACATCACAGAGACAAAAGTCCTAGGTTAGAATTATGGGTCTCCCACTTAAAAGCTGTCTGAACTTCAAGTCACGTCACTTCTCTGAGTGTATTTCCCTATCTCTAAAATGCTGGTAACAAGGCCTCCCCCTGGAAGTAACTGTAAAAGGATAGTATAGTAAAAGACACCCACTAAGAACCTAAAAACACTATAAGGACAAATGAAAACATAAAATCCTTTTCACAGCTCTGTGTTATATTTCCTTTGTTACTTGGATAAAATATTTTTTAAAAAATATTTTTTAAATGTATTTATTTGAGAGAGAGAAAGAGAGCATATGTAAGCATGTGCTTAGGAGCGGGAAGGGCAGAGGGAGAGGGGGAAACAGGCTCCCTGCTGAGCTGGGAGCTTAACACCAGGCTCAATCCTTCCATCCAGAGATCATGACGGGAGCTGAAGGCAGATGCTTAACTGACTGAACTACCCAGGCGTCCCTGGTTAAAATAGATTTTAACTTCATTCTTATTGTGACTGAGGAGGTTACCGTGACACTTATTTCTGATGCAAACAACCTCATGGGAGGTTATCCCAGATTCTCGGAGCCCACTGCCAGAAACCATGCTGTGTTGCTTGGGCTGCAGGGAAGAGACAGGATTTGTCCCAGACGGAACTCGGGTATGCACAGCGGGCAGCCAAGAGGTACATGGGAAGCCCATTTTTAGAATGGCTCTGACTGATACACTAATTATAAGATAATAATGACACACCTGACATTTGCAGTGTGTCTTGACGTCATTTGATTCATTTATTCATTCATTCAGCAAATATTTATCAAGTGTCAACTGTGTGCCGGCTCTGAGGTTACAGTGTGAAAGAAAATGGATTAAGTCCTGATTCGTGGAACTTACCATCTCATAGGGGAGAGAGAAAATAGCAGTAGGTATTCCCTCGACACTCAAACATCCTTTGCGAAAGCAAGGAGTCAGTACTATTATCACAGCTAGATGACAAAACTGAAGTTCCCAGAAGGTAAATATCTGGCTCCAAGTCCTGTAGCTAGTAAGCGGTGAAGACAGAATGCGCTCCAAGAGCGCTGGTTTTCTCTGTTACGTGGCTTACTTGCACCCCACATCTCCTAAATTCACACATTTGAACTTGGCATTTTATGTCGCACGTATCAGGGATGATTCAGATTTCTCATCAGTATATGATTTGAGAAACTGATCACTATCAATTTGCATAAGTTAGTTAGGAGATTTCCCAAAGCTCCTGCAACTGCTGGGACCCCCCCCCCCAGTGCACGGAACCGAGGAGCATCGAGGGTCGCTCCAGGCTGCAGTTTCTGGTAAAGGCTGACTGTGCTCTGTTGTTCTTGTGCCTCGCCACGCTGCCTCTGTCTCGCCGCAAGCTAGTGCTTCCTGAGCTCAGGACTGGGCAGGATGCTAAGCTGAGTAAAGACGGCAAGGCACGGTTTCTTCCTCAGGGCATTTCGTAGTTGAGTGCAGAGAAAAGATGTCTGCCGATGAGGCATTTAGAGAACCGCAAGGACTGCTTTAACCCTGTGGTAGGTGCTGTGGAGGTGTGACTGGGGATAGGCCAGGAGCACGGGAAGGGTCAGGGGAATAATGGGTCTTGATCAGGGCCTTGAAGGATGGGTGTGGAAGTATAGAGAGACGTACATGGAGTGTGATGGCCGAGAAGAGCTGTGTTAGGGAGAGGATAGCTACATTTCTCTCTGCCCCTCTATTCTAGGTTCTTGCCTGAGACCATGCGCCCCCCCCGACCCCAGAATACAGATTAACAGGAGAAAAACCAACAAATATTTAATTACCTGCATACCTCCTGTAAGGAAAGGAAAAATGGAGTAACTCCCTGAAATGGCCAAAGCCACCATCTTAAACATCATCTCCTCTTAAAGATGGAACAGACTGCCAGGGGAAGTGGGAAGGAGACCAGTTATAGGGGGTCACGGAGAATAGCACAGTAAACAAGAGGAAGGTTGTTACGTAGATTTATATTGTCTTTTCCATTAATCAGAGGTTTTAGAGAGTACAAGTCTTCTTTCTTTTCTTGGTACACAGAGGGAGATACTCTTACAAATGGAGATTTCTTTATAGATGTACATTTTTTTATACAGAAGGATAATTGGTACTCAGCTTTTCCTGTGCCTGCCGTTTCTTAAAAATAACCGGCTCAAAATAATTAATACACCCAAAAGACATATTTTGGAGTGTTTGCGCCCTTTCACATACAATGCGTATTTCCCATTTGAGCCCCTCACCCTTCCCGGCTCTGTGTTCAGTAGGCCATCCAACACACTTTGCATTCTGTCTTCTAGTACGGCCCACCTGGAGTCTATCAGCCAGGCCAAATAACAGATCGAACAGTTCTTAATGTGTACAGTGGCTTGGGAGAGAACCGAGTCAAAGGCTACCTGTTGGATAAATACAAGGTAAGGAGCCTCACATTTTGTTGCTCTTTCCAGTGTGGCTCTCCTGGAACCTGACATGTGCAGGGAGTCACATATTGTCTTGGGGGATTGACTGTGAATGAAGTTAATGACTATATAAATGCATATGCAACGCATCGCTGTCTGTCCACACCGAACATGCTTAAATGCGTGTATAAAGAGTTTCCAAGGGTTAACACCGACTGCTTGTTTTGGCTTGGTTTTTAAAATCCTGTTGTAAATGATACAATTGAGGGGTGGGTTTTTGTTTTGTTTTGGTTTGGTTTGGTTTTGCAATTATGTTTCTTTCTGGACTGGATGCCTGCCTCTTTGGAGGGTCTGTGGTGCCCACACTTTGTTCCTTTGTTTTTATTAGCTAGGAAAAGTAGATCAAGAGTTTTACAAAGATGATGACCTGTTCATAGGAGCCACCATCAACGTGTGGGGAAGGAAAGTGCTGCTTTGTGACTGTGATGAATTCACGAAGACTTATTATAAGACAAAATATGGAATTGGTAAGCGAAACGTATGTCCATTAGAAAATACATTTTAAAACTTGGAATCTTTGTCCCCTACATAAGATTTTACTTTTAGGTTTCAAAGTCTAAGCTCATAATTGCTACCATTTATGGAGCATTTGCTCTCTGTTGGGCATTCGTTGGCTTCCTTATTCCTAACAATGATTCTAGGCTCATGACCTCCATTTTTGAGGTAAAGAAACTGAGGCTTAGAAGGGGCTCACTTGTCGGAGGTTGTGCAGTGAGTGAGGGGTGAGCTGAGATTTGAACTTGCCTGCCTGCTGCCAGAGGCTTCGGTTTTCCTTTATAGCCAGCCCCCTGCCTTACTGTAATATGGGGTCAGTGTTTTCTGGTCGAGCAACTGAAAAGGCTTTTCTTTTCACTGAATTCTTGCTTACTACAAAGGTTATACTGCTTCTTGAGTTTTCTGGGGAATTCTCTTATGTCAGTTTGCTCTACCTTTGCTGGTGAAGCCTGGCTATGTTTCCAGCTTTCTCTCTTCTTGGGTATCCGTTCTATTCAGATGAGTTCAGTTCAGAATGAAGACATGTGATTTATTAAGAACCTACTAGGCACAGGTTATTGTAGTAGGACTTAGGAGCTACAGAGTTAAAGGGTTTCTTGGGCTGGAAGGAGAGTGGAAACCTATAGCACATTGGATTGTGTTATGAGAATGACAGAAGCAGGCAGAGGATCTGATACGAGACCTGAAAAACAAACCCCTCATTTGTGAAACCTGCCAGCCAGCTCTGCCCTCTTCCTGGGCCCTGTTCCAGGTACCTGCTGGCGCTAGGCTAAGTGGGGGTGGCGAGAGTTGCTGACCTCCCAGGCTGGGGTCTGGCTGGGGTAGGAGTGCTTACTCCTGCCTGCCTCTCCAAACCTTGGTGTGTTCTTGTGAGCACACTTCCCTGAGGGATGAGATGGAGGCCAGAAGCAACCACAGCTTTCTAGAAGACAAGGTGCTTTTTCTCTAGAATGAGACGAGCACCTCACAGGCCTTGGTGTTCCATTGTGGAGTATTCCTGGCCTCTTGGGAATCTCTTTCTTTCTTTCTCTTTAAAGATTTTATTTATTTATTTATTTAGGGAGAGCTGGGTGGGGGGAAAAGGCAGACAGAGAGGGAGAGGGAATCTCAAGCAGGCTTCACACTCAGTGCAGAGCCCGATGTGGGGCTCAGTCCCAAGACCCTGAGATCACGACCTGAGCCGAAACCAAGAGTTAGATACTTAAGCAATAGCCACCAGGCACCCTTCCTCCTGGGAATTCATATCTCGTGGGAGAAGGCACGTACCACACACAAAGCGTTGGAACAAAAAAGGACGTTGAATTTCACTCTTCAGTACATTAAGGGAATTTGTTCCACTGCAGCTGCAATGCCCGATTAGGCAAAATGTGTGGGCCCTATGGGGCCAAATTGGTGGGGTCTCCCAACATTCTTCCTCATCTGTGGACACCGTTGGGCATATTGGTTTTTGGGGACTGTGAGCAAGAGGCATCAAGGAAAGTGCATATGGTGGCTATTATAGGAAGTGGCTAGTGGCCCGTAGGTCTTTGTATAGGAGAATTTGGTTTTTGTTGTTGTTTTTTTTTAAGATTTTATTTATTTATTTGACAGAAATCAAAAGTAGGCAGAGAGGCAGGTAGAGAGAGAGAGGGGGAAGCAGGCTCCCTGCTGAGCAGAGAGCCCAATGCAGGGCTCAATTCCAGGACCCTGAGAGCATGACCTGAACCAAAGGCAGAGGCTTAACCGACTGAGCCACCCAGGTGCCCCAGAGATTTGTTTTCTTATAAATGTCGGTGCCTATTTAAAGCCAATAAATCTTCAGTGTTGGCTACTTAAAATTTGAAATATATATATATAAAAGATGAGTTAACCCAAAACACTGACTTCTGTCCCACTGAATGATTATCTTTGTGTAAAGGATGGGGCAAAGTTTCCAAACCATCCTAGGATCCCTTCAACCTAGAGTCCAACATCTGGTTGGTGTTTGTCTGTCAGCTTAATTTTGAGACTCCGAAGGTGGCATTTGGTAAAATGGGCATGGTGCTGGTGAGATATGGGACACTTAGTTTCTTAACATGTTGGCAGGGAACTTGCCGAGGCAGAGTGAATTCACTGGTGTACTCTGTATGTTTGGCAAATGGATCTGCTTCAGTTGACCCATGGTCCGTTTCCGTGGAGCCCTAGCACTTAATTTCTTTCTGCTCACTTCTTTTGTTCACTCTATAGGATTATGTATTATGTAAAAAAAAAAAACAGTTAGTGCCTTTAAAGCTAATATAACACGAGCATTATGCGTTTAAACAGAAAATTATGCAAATGCAAAATTATGATGCATTTTATAGTCACGCTGACTTTTTATATTTCTCATAACATATGTTAAAATATCCCATTTAACAGACACTATTATTACACAACATTTCTTGAGTAACAACAGTGTACTTAATGTAAGTAATGACTAGAAATTATATCCACGATGCAGCGGGGGTGGGGGTGGGTGGGTTGTGAATCCGTGTTCTCTGATAATCTTTACATTGCCTTTTCTGACTTTTTGGTAAGGTTAAATTAAGATGCTTCATGTTACTTGGATACCATTACTTCTGACATTTTCATTTGGTTGATAATTCATTCTGCTTCTCCAAATTCGTAAGACCAAATTCTATACACTGTACTTCGGTATTTTGGGAGCTCAGACCTGAACAAGGTCCTGCCCATACCTGAGGTCACCTTTCCTTCCATGTTAATAACTGTGGTCGGTAGAATGCGTAGTGTCTCCGCTCTGCAGCCCCACAGGAAGGAGCTGGCAAGTGCTTACCACACAACCAGGGACCTCCTAAGAGGAAGCCAGAGGGGACATTTGTAAATGCAGCCTCAGGTGCTTTTTTCCAAGAGCTATTTGTACCCTGGTGTAAAACCCAATTTGCCTCCTAAAAAGAGAAAATTCTTCTGTGCATTTAAGGATTCTAAGGAGAAAGCAATTCTGTCGACTTCTTGCACAAAACAATCCAGTGTGACTACCCCACCAGGCAGCTCGGCCATCCCGCCAGCCCTGGCTCACCTGCTGGGCAGTAGTATGTCGCTCCCTCATTATTTCGTGTGGATGAACACAGACTGGCAGATGGAGGCCTGTTGGACTTTCCTGTAGCATAAAGGTTAGAAGAGGCTCCAGGGGCTCCAGCATGTGTTTCTTTCACTGAAGGAACAGGGACTTGAATAGAAACAGCTCTTACCTAGAATTTCCTGCCTTGGGTTATTTCTTTGCTATAGGAGGACTTGCTGGTCATCCATTCTTAGGAGCTGGGGCAACCAACAAGTAAAAGACCAGCCGTTCCCCATTACTCTTGAATATTTCCGAGTCTGTACTGACATGAAGGATGAGCATAGTTGTTAAAGCATCTTTAATTTTGCAGTATTACTTCTGGACTGTTGATCAACTCTGAACTCCTGGTGCAGGAAGCAGTGGGACATCCAAGATGGGAATTTAATAGTCATATGAGCAGATGAGCCATCCCAGGCTACAACAATGGAGTAGACTTTGCTTCTGGTTGCACGATATGACCTTAATGGGTGGAACAGTTTTATCCCTTTGTCTTCCCCTGTGAAGTACAGTGGATTGAGGAATCGATGGTCCCTAAGGATTTTCTAGCTACAGCTCAAAAGTATGCGATTCACTAATGATTTGACCCAGAAATGAACATCCCACCCAAATTATTTGACCTGGGTATTGTACAAGCACAGGGGGATTTGCTTGTTCATGAAGCTCGAGCTTTAGGGTTCTTCCTTTGCAGGAGCCCCAGTTCAAGGCCGTGGACCTGACTTTGTCTTCATATTTGGCGTTCTTTGTATTGAAGAGCTTCTCCCAAATTATGTAAGCTTCAGGCCTGTCCATATGCGGGTTACTAGAACATACAAGATGAACTTTGAGGTGATCGAAGGCTTTTTCCAGCGTAGTTTCCAACTGAGATGGCAAATAGTGGTTCACTGTAAAGTGTCATTAAGATTCATTTGAGAAACATATCACCTTTCTGCAAATTTGTTGGAATCTAGCTAATCATGGCTAGACATTCAGTATATATGTTTGTGCGAGTCACTTGGAATTAGAGGAATCAGACCGTTGGAAAGCCAGATGTGTCCCAGGGTTCAGGAGAGGGCCGTTGAAGAAGATATTTGGGAAGATGCTATGTACAAAAACGTCATTTTTCATGTATCCAATAAATAGATTTTAATACCTGAAACATGCAGGATGCTAGGATGTTGGAACACCAAAGACATGAAGCATATTCAGGGACAAGTCCCAAGCCTTGTGAAGGTACACAATTACCCAGAGACAGGAGCCCTTGGATCAGAGTATCCAGAAAGATGTACGCGGGACAAAAAGTCAGGCAGGGTGGAGTGGAATCGTCCTTGGTGTTTATACACTAGATGGCACTGTGGGTGCAGAGGAAAGCTCTAACTTGGTTCTTTTGTTACTTAAATCTGTGGCAAAAATTATGTAGTTGAGAAAACAAGGCTGTTATAAAACCTGTAATTTGGGGGGGAGGTATAGAATGCATTCTTAATTACTTTGTGATTCAGTACGCATCCTCTTTCGGTTACACTGTTCAGATTAGTATGGAGAGTTGTCCGTATGGATGTGTCCCCTGTTAGGAGAAGCAGATCATGCCCCAGTTTTCTAATAATCACATTGAGCTTTTTCCCTGCAAGCCTCTGGTCCTTTCCCTGAAATGACGGTACCACTCAGCGGCATATTTGATTTCATGGTTAGCAACAATAGGGTCTACTGCAGTTCTGCCTAATTCCAAGATCTGAACTTTCTTCTTTATCACCCAGATTTTAATTGCCACAAAAATAGCAATAGGAGAGGCTCGCTGTCACTTCTGTACTGGCTGCCTGGCTGCTGGCTCTCAGTGAGCCAGCGAGAAAGCTCTGATGGCGTTCTCTCTGTCAGTGTGTCTTCTGTGAACAGTTTCTGTTAGGATAGAACAGCACTCTTTTGGGGATCATGCTTGAGGGGATTTCACACAAAGCTGAGGAATAAGGAAGTCTAAGGAAATGTGAAAGTTGAAAATGTCTTCAAATCAGAGTTAGAAATGGCTGCAGACACTTAGCCTTTTGATCCATCTGTTTAAAAAAAAAATCCCTCAATTTTAAGAGTTAGGTTGTGTTGAATGACACATTGATGCACATTTTCAGCGACAGAGGTGTGCTCTAAATCTGTACTCTTGCCTCTGCTAGGACTTTGACAGTGGAAAAGGAAATCATTGCTTATATGGAACTCCTCTGAGTCCCAAATGGCACTATCTATGGGATATGAGAGCTTGGGGAAAGAGTAGAAGTTAGATTGCATGAGTTGTTTTCTTGTTGTGTTTTGCTTTTGGAAAGATCCTGGCATTTTCTTTGCCCTTTGTGGTGGGACAAATACAAGTAAGTGACTTGGAGCTCTCAGTTCAACCCTCTCTTCCCTCTGGAGAGCACACTTGCTTCTCAGACATTCTACAGCTTCACAAACGAGGGCCTGAAAGCTGCCAGGGTGTTATAGATATGTCTGAAGCTCTCTGTCCATCTCTCCTTCCTCACAGATGAAAAGTACAGAAAGACAATCAGTGGTAGTTCCGTGTAACAACCCCTGTGAGCGAGTAAGCAGGGGTTAGCTTTAAAGTTTTGTGTATTTGTTTGTTCTCAGTTTTATTTGTGTGTGTTTATGTTTTTTATTTTGTTTTATTTTATTTTGTTTTTGTTTTTGCTTCATCACATTTTAGTCTTTTCTTAGAAGAAAAGACTTGGTAGTCTTTTCATTGTAGTCTTTTCTTGGGCAGTCACAAGCACAACCCGGAGCGGTGGCTGGTGAGCAGTTTTGGTTTTGTTTTGTCACTAGATGGGGAAGTGCCATGGCCTGGGGTTGAGTTGGAGGAAAGAGAGAGGCCTGAAAAAGTTGGAAGCAGAAGGAGAGGACAGTACCTGGGGAAGGCAGAGGCAAAACAGGAGTCAGTCCTGTTTGGAAAGGAGTCTGAAGAGTGAGTGTTGACTGGGCAGGAGGGGCCTAAGCTGCAGGTTAAAACAGGGGATGGGTGGCAAAAAGTTCCAAGTTTGAATTTTCATATCACTGGAACAATCAGGGAAGAATGAAAAATAGTCAGACATGGGGGTGTGATGATAAAAGATAAATGTTTACTTATTTGACATAGACAGTTTTTTTTTTCTTTTCTTTCTTTCGAACCAATGGCGATTATTGAGTGAGTTCTGTGGTTTTTGTAAACACAAATGAAACCTACCCTCCCAGGATTTTGCTGTGTTTTGTTTGAAAGAGTTTAAAATAGTCCACAAAGATCTCCATGTCCATCTTGAAAACATAATAAACCTTTCAAAACAGCCACAATCAGGGCAAAAAAAAAAATATTGATGTTTCGTTCGCCTTTGTTTTGTTATAGAGAACTTCACCTCGATTCTGTGCAAGGCTCCACCTCCTCCAAAAATAGAAAGGAAATTTCCACCTTATACCGGCTTTGGTTCTGAAGAGGATTCTCTACGCTCCTGCATAGGCCTCAGGCCCACACCTCATCAGAAGAACTTCAGGAAGTTTGTGGAAAAAGACAGGTGCTTGAGGGAACCATGACTTTATTCTGATCTTTCCCAAATGTGTTCAGGGTTTATACCATAGTCCTCAGGGCGGAACATAAGACACTCAGCTCGTGTAATTAAGAGTTCAGGAACATCCCATTATAGCTTTTTAATGACACTGATTAACATGCAAATATTAAGAGGTTCTTCGTTGAGTGGTTATTTTATTTTTTCCCAGTTTTATTGAAGTATACTTGACATGTAATATTGTATAATTTTTTAAAAGATTTTATTTATTTATTTATCAGAGAGAGAGTGTGCGCATGCACACAAGCAGGGGGAGGGGCAGGCAGAGGGGGAGACACAGGCTTCCTGCTGAACAAGGAACCCGAAGTGGGACTTGTTCCCAGAACCCTGGGGTTATGACCTGAGCCAAAGGCAGACGCTTAACCGACTGAGCCACCCAGGCGCCCCAACATTATATAATTTAAAGGTGTGCAACATAATGATTGGATATGTATACATTTTGTAAAAATGATCACCACTGGAAGATTAGTTCATGTAAGTCATCTCCCATAGTTACGTTTTTTTTTTTTTCCTGTGATGAGAACTTTTAAGATCTGGTCCCTCAGTAACTTTTCAATGTACAATAGAGTATTGTTAACTGCATACACCCTGTTGTACATTATTACATCCCTAGGACTTACTGATCTTATGACTGGAATTTTGTACCTTTTGATCCCCTCTACCCGTTTTACCCACCCTCTACCACCCGAGCTCTGGCAACCACCAGTCTGATCTGTTTCTGTGTGTTTGGTTTTGAGATTCCACACGTAAGTGAGATCAGACAGTATTTGTCTTTCTCTGACTTATTTCACTGAGCATAATGCCCTCGCGGTCCATCCATGTTGTTGCAAATGGCGGGATTTCCTCCTTTTGTATAGTTGGATAATATTCCAGTGCGTGTATATACACTTGTATCCATCCGTCTATTGCTGGACACTTTGGTTGCTTCTATGTCTTGGCTGTTGTGCATAACGCAGTAAGCCCGAGGGTGTGGGTATCCTTTCGAGTTAGTGATTTCATTTTCTCTGAATATATATCCAGAAGTGGAATGGCTGGATCATATGGTGGTTTTAATTTTTTGAGGAACCTCCATAGCGTTTCCCAGAGTGGCTGCCCCACTTCACGTTTCCACCAATAGTGCATGAAGGTTCCCTTTTCTCTACCACCAAGTGGTTATTTTCTTTTATTATTTTTTATTTTTATTTTCTGAAACTATAGAACACTCCATGAATTTGCTTGTCATCCTAATGACGCAGCAGCCATGCTAATCCCTGTATTGTTCCAACTTTAGTATAAGTGCTGCCAAAGTGCGCACTTGAGTGATTATTTTAATGAGTCAGCTAGAAGCCCCTAAAGTTATATTACCCCCAATTTATGTTGCCTTTCCTTACATATATCTCCTCAAGATGGTCCCTTGGAAGTGGTATAGAGTAAGGGTCAGCAAATTTTGTCCTGGAAGAGTCAGATACTAAATGTTTTTGGCTTTGAAGGCCATAGGGCCTCTGTTAGAACCATCCAGTTCTGTCACCATAATGTGAAAGCATCTGTAGAGTCCAAAAACAAAAGGTGTGACTGGTTCCAATAAAACTCTGTGTATGGACACTGACATTGGATTTCATATAATTTTTGCATATCACACAATAATATCTTCTTGATGTTTTCACCCATTGAAAAACGTGAAAACCATTCTTAGCTTACAGCCCACGCAAAACCGGGTGGCTGGCCATATTTGATCCACATGCTGTAGTTTGCCTACCCTTGGTCTCAAGGCTTTAGTGACTCTGAAGTATATTCAGACTTTTATTCGACAACTGATGTTGTTTTCCTTTGAGAAGTTTGGCTGAGTTTAGTAACTGTAGATTGCTCCCATGGCCAAATATAATTTCAAAAGATGGACTTTCAAAACTTTTCCTAATATATACAAAGAAAAATCTCCCACTCCATCATGTATGTAGAATGTGGGCACTGCCCATGGCCACTTTTTCACTTCTTCAGGGAGATGAGGCCCCAGAGAAAGAAGTCGGGGGAAAAAATGGCGGGAAAATGTTGCATAGTTTTGAATAGGATGTGGGCTAACCATTGAAGTCCTGCATGAGGAGAGTAGTGAGTCAGGAGAACCGGTAGAGGAAAATGATAAAGGAACATGCAGTAAGACCAGGAGAAGGAGATGAAAAAGATAGCATCCTGAATTTGATATAAAATTTAATGGGATCAGATGCAATTGTAGAACCATTTTGACATAGAGAAAATAATCGTTTTGCATGCTTGTAAAAATGACAAAAATACATGAAGAATTGTATAGAATGTCAAAAAGGTGGTCTTCCCCATGACATGATGGCCTTTGCAAACTTTAAAGAAATAATCTTTGGGGCACCTGGCTGGCTCAGCCAGTGGAACCTGTGACTCTTAATCTCAGGGTTGTAGGTTTGAGTTCCATGCTGGGTGTAGAGATAACGTAAAAATAAAATCTTTTTTTAAAAAGCCAATCCTTGGGACACCTGGGTGGCTCAGTGGGTTAAGCCGCTGCCTTCGGCTCAGGTCATGGTCCTGGGGTCATGGGATCGAGTCCCGCATCGGGCTCCTTGCTCGGCAGGGAACCTGCTTCTCTCGCTGCCTCTGCTTGCTTCTCTGCCTACTTGTGTGTACTCGCTTGCGTGCTCTCTCTCTCTGGCAAATAAATAAAATCTTTAAAAAAAATAAAAATAAAAAGCCAATCCTTTATTTTGAAGTACTTTAGGGTTCTGTTTTTTTTTTTTTTTTATAAGTGCTAGAATAGATGCTACTCAAAGTGTGGTCCCCACACTGGTTAGAAACACTAATTCTTTTGTCTCATCCTAGACCTACTAAGGCAGAAACTCCGGGGGGTGGTAGGACCCCTTACTGTGTTTTAACCAGCCTTCCAGGGGGTTCTGATATGCACCAGACTTTGAGAACCACTGCTTTCAATCGCATCAGGGGGATACCAACTCATACGCCATCCTCCTTATGGATAACAGAGTTTACCGTGAGGTTTCAGGGCAGGACTTCTGATGGATACTTTTCACTAACTGATGTTTTTTAGGGCAGCCACCCGAAGGAGGCGGGCAAGAAGAATGTCCCTATTGTAAAAGGAGAGGAAATTTTTCTTATAAGTAAACAAGATGAAATATGATCTAGGGTGTTGCTTCTGGAACCCGGGGGGTGGGGGGGTGGGGGGAACAGCTCCTTGTGGGTAGCTGCCTTAGTCTCTCTCTTTCTGTCTACACCACATCAACTTGCCCACAGAGCACGGACCGTAGACAGCATTCCACATTCTCGTCCTGCTGTCAGGGCTGGATGATGGTGGCACAGGCACAAATGTGTCTAATTTTGTTTCTTTCTGTCCACTGCTCGCTCTGAGCCAGGAATACACTTCCCTCAAGCTCCTCCCACACAGTGACCTTGTTTCCATAGTAACTGGCACATTCAGCTGGAGACTTACACATGAGTTTGAATAACTCAAGGTTTTAAAACTGAGAACCTAGGGAAGACGGTCCCACAAAGTACGCAAAAGACAGTTTCTTCATGCAAATAAAGTGGGAATTGAGATGTGTAGTTGTGTGTGACGTGTGTCGATTATATGTATGTTGCTGTTAGAAATCTCCTGGGTGCTAATCATTGTATGAGGTTACTGGTGATCTACTTTGATTTGCTGGAGGAGGAAATAGTTCCAAATTAGAGCATATGAGGTTTTTGATGGAATGAAGGCCTTTTATTTTCTGGGTAAAAATTCACTGTGGTGGCCCGCTGGGCAGATTGTCTAGTCTGATTTGGGAGAACCAGAATAGTATTTTTCTCCTTGCACTGGTGGAATTAGTTACTTTGTTCTCTGTGTGCCCATAACACTCTGCTGGTCATACCTCTTGTAGTTGTAATAATAATATTAATAATATTACTACTGCTGATAAGCAATTTGTGATTATGGTATGCTAAGTACTTTATAATACTTGATCTTATGTATTCCTCAAAACAACCTCATGAAATAAATAACATTATCGTACCCATTCTTCACACGTGGGAACTGAGGGTCAGAGATTTTATGCCATTTGCCCAGGCTCTCCAAGCTCATTTGTAGTTGAGCTGAGATTTGAAACCAGAGAAGTCTGACTCCTGGAGTCCATCTTTCTTTCCCCAGAGCCTGTACGATTCGCAGTGTGTGGCAATTACTTCTTCATGGAATCGTGGTGTCCCCCCTAGATCAAGAGGTCCTTCAGGGCAGGGACTGGCTTTACTGCTTCCCTCAGAGTGAGAACAGCACTGGCTGCATGCTTGGGGCTCATTAAATATTTTGTCCCAGAAGGGAAGGAAGGGGTAAATAGCCATGGAGCATCTCTGACTTGCTTCAGGTGTTGTCCACCTGCTGTCTCCATTCGTCATGCTGATTCCTGTTAAGAAGTTATTTTCTCATCATTAAGTAAGCCTTCATGTCTCTTCCAACCCCAAGAGTACAGCTCTCGCTGTTTTTGAGGTTTTCAGTGGGTACGTAGCCCTGAGCAATCCATTCATTTTCCTGGTCCATATACACTCACAGGGCACCTGCCTGTGTGCCAAGCCCTGATCTAGGGGCTTGGGATTCATCATTGAACAGAACAGACGTGCAGCCCTACTCTCCTAGAACTTACAGTCTAGCCAGGGGAGGCAGACAGCGCACACCACGACTAACAGAGAAGGGCATTCTAGAAGTATGGAGAAGGTGTTAAGTACCATGGACGAAGTCAAGCAGGTAATAAGTTGCTATGAGAAGAATAAAGAGGAACTGGCAGGGTGAGGCTGAGGCGTACCCCTGGTTGCATTTTTAAAAAAGAGCATGGTCTGGATGGGCTTTACAAAAGGGAAGAAATATGTTCCGGGCTGAAGGAACAGTTGGAGTAAGGGCCCTGAGCAAGGAGCAGGTTGACATAGATGAAAGATGAGAGTAGAGGGCAGAGAAGACAGATTAGAAGAGGTAATGCGTGCTCAGATGCCGTAGGGCCTTGCAGACCATTGTAAGGGTTCTTTTGACTTTGAGTGATAAGAGGACTCCTTGGGAAATCAGAGCAGTGGGAGTGACTTGATCTTATTTACATATTAAAGCAATCACTCCTGTGGCCCTGTTGTCAGTAGACAGCAGAAGGGCAATGGTGGGAGGAAGCGCTACTCCAGAGCCTGCCACAGCCCTCCAAGAGAAACGTTACAATGGCTCCGATCCTGGTGGGTGCCATGGAAATGATGAGATCTAGCAGATTCTGGAACTGTTTTTGAAGTTTGAGCTAACAGGATTCTATGACAGATTTGGGCATGAGGTCTGAAACCAGAGAGGCATTAAGAATGACTCCCAAGGTTTTGGCCTGAGCAAGTGGAAGGATAGAATTGCTGTCTACCAAGACGGGAAAGACTGTAGGTAGAACAGGTCTGGAGCAAGAACAGAACTTCAGTTTGGGCACAAGTGAAGTGTGAAATGTCTCCTAAATACAAAATTATATATATAATATATATATTGGCATGTAGATGGTAAAGACTTGATACTAGAAGAGATCACCAAGGAAGTGAATATACACTGAGAAGTGGATGACAAAGTAATTCCTTATAGGATACTGCCTTTCTAATACAGCAAGGACAATAATACGCATCTACATAGACCTGTGCAGTTCAAACGTATGTTGTTCAAAGGTCACCTGTATGTTCTGAGTGGTCATGGCAGCTAGCTGCAGGTGGGTGTGTCTGAACCTATCCTTGGCCCAGAAGGGCAGATGGAGCAATGTAGGTGGTATAACAGGAAAAGGGAAAATTCTGGTTTTTCGAGGGTGAAGGGAGTATTGTGATAAAAAGTTTAGAGATTGTTGATAATTAGCTTATTAGTCAAGGAAATAGCTCAAGATAACTCGCAGTGTTTTCCAAAGTGTGCTCTGGGGACCACTTCATCAGAACCTCCTGGGGAGCTTATTAAAAATGCAGGTTTCTGGAGATACAAGCTAACTACTGAATTCATATCCCTGGGGGTAGGACTCTGGATTCTGTATATTTAACAAGTTCCCCAGGTGACTTTTAAACTCAACAAACTTTGTGAACTGTTGCTCTAAAGATTTTTGAGTAAATTATATTCCTGACTGACGAGCTCTCCAGAACACAAGACTCAGGTGAAAAAAAAAAAATGGCATTTTGAAAGTGAAAAACCCACACTTAACATACACACTTCTAAACGCACTTAAGTTTTAAGAAGCTAAATTTACAGTAGTGTTCGTTTGGCCTGATGTTAAACCTCCTTCCGGTTGTTTCAAGGATACTTCCTGTATCTGTGAAAGTTAATGGCTCCCCCATGAGATGGGGGTTACCAAATCTGTTTGTTGCTTATAAATCCAATTATGTACCAGAGAAGATGGTTGACAAGGTGTAGCTCCCCCCATGCTCTCTGAGGTCTGTCTGAAGCCAGGGAAACCAGGAATTAAGAGGAGAGAGCTGTGGAGTCCCGGCTGTTTTGCCCCAGGGTTCCTGGAGGCAAACCTCTGAACTGCTGCTTTCCACCTTACAGGAGGCCTTACGTCAATGTAGCTGAGAATCTTGGCGCCATGCTTTTTCAGCCCAGCTTCCTTGGACATTCGGAGAAAGGGGCAGAGAAAAGCAAATCAGAAATATGGGTTCTGTTTTGTTTTGTTCTATTTTGTTGTTTTGTTGTTGTATTTTCATTCTCTGTGACCACTGGGAAGGAATGATCTTTGGCATAGGAGACACTGAAAGTGAGGGTCTCCCAGCTTTGAGTTGTGACAGGGAATTGATGAAGTTCATCGTTTATTTTACTTTGTGCCTCCCTGATCTAAAGGCCACCTTATACTAGCTGATTTCCGCAGACATGCTTCCACTCATGGACCATAAATTAATGTCTTCAATGACCAGGCAGTCAACTTTGGGAACTTTTATTCTAGAATTTGATCCCATCTTCGACAGTCACTAGACTATTTTATTCATGCATAGAATTCTGAGTGCAAATTTTAATCTATTTGGATCTTTTCATGACCTTCGACCAACATTTATTGAGTACTTATAATGTAAAAAGTATTGTATTAGCCAGTGGCTAATAAGGCACAGTCCTTGCCCTGGGGAAACAGACCTGTAATAGCCACTCACAGTATGAGTGATAAGTGCTATGTTTAATCTTAGCATTATTTATTCTAGCATTTGCAAGGGAAGAGGTAATTTTTTTCTTGAAGGGAGTTGGAGGGATGCTGGGGAGCTAGGGGAGTGGCTCAGGGAGGAGAGGGTGTGGGGCTGGAAGGAAGCAAGGAAACGGGCCTGAGAACGTGGGAGGTGGCCATGGGGTCATGGCTCCAGGCACTGACAGGACACACCCTCTTGCTGCTGGACCTGTGAAGGGCAGGTGCTGTCCTTCCTGTTGACATGATTGTTGTGGCCGCTGACCAGCCTCATGAGTGGGAAACAGCTGTTCAAAGCAGATGGTTTGAGGAGTGTGTTTATGACATTTGTTTTGGGTACATTTTCCCGGAGGGTTACCCTGGACATCTAAAGAACAAGAGAGATTTGAATAAACTGAGAGAATTTCTCTGCATATAGATCTAAAGCGTAAATAATAAGAAGGTGGTTGAACTTTTTCAACTTCAGAGAGTTTATGCTACTCCCTTAACACTGTAGCACACCTGGCAGATGGGGGAGGTGGGTGAAATGGGCGGAGGGGGTCAAAAGGTACAACCTTCCAGTTATAAAATAGAGAAGTCCTGGGATGTAATACATTATGGTGTTTACAGTCAATAATACCGTATCGCATATTTGAAAGTTGCAAACAGAGTAAATCTTCAAAGTTCTCATCACAAGAAATAAAATATATAACTATGTGGGTGTGGGGTAGTAGTTGTTGAGTAGTCTTATTTCAGTGGTCATAGTGAATCATGTTGTACAGGTGAAATTAATATATTGTAAATCAGTTATACCTCAAAAAAATAGCGTACCTTTTGCAGGTTTTTTTTTTTTTAATTCTGTAATAAGGCTGTAACCCTCATTTCTCTTCCATTTAGCTATGGCAACATAAGCAATATCCTCCGGTTTTTTGCAAAACTCTTCACACACAAATGTGCAGATGTGGACAGGTTGTTTGTTATTTCGTACTTTCTCAGTGATGACACGATTTCAATATTTGAACCTATTGAGAGTAATTCAGGTAAGAGGTATAGCTCTTATAGCAATTTTCTCAGAATAAGAAACTGTCTCTTCATTTTGAAAGTTAGGGAGCGTGGTTTGATTTTATAGCCTAGATGACTAAGACAGTGGCTTTCATTTCTTTTCTTTTTTTTTTTTAACCACCAAAGTTCATTTTACAAAGCTCTCTTAAATGGGAACCCAGACATATAAAATGATGAAAGAGGCACAGGAAGAGTTTGTTTGGCTCCGGGTTGGGGGACTCTGGACGCCTCCTTTTGGAAACTATTCCCCTTTCTGCTGTGGCCTCTGAGGTTCTTCTGTGGAATCCAGGGGCTTCAGAATCATGGTCTGTCTACCACCAGTTCCATGCAAAGACAGCAAGACAAGAGGAAATCTCTGTTTTTGATAGTACCACTGACAAAATGTTGGCTTAAGTATAAGACAATCCCAGAGTTTTAAAAAAAACTTTAATCTTCAAAGTCTGTCTCCCTCTGGCTTCTCTGTCTGTCGAGGCTCTTGCCAAGGTTCCAGCAAACGGAGTGCCTCTCTGCAGTGCACTGATGCTGTGGACATTGCCCGGACGGGCCATTGATTCTGACTTACCGAATTATGGAACTCTATGGCTCTGCTCTTTGTCCCAACACATTGAAAATTTTTTATCTGTGCCGAAGGCATATCTGGGAAGAAGAATCAGTAGTGTGTTGGTAAACTGGCTTTCTGAAAAAAATTTAAAAGCCCTGATCTCCAGCACTTGTCAGATGTCATGGAGCAGACACCTCAACCACAGTGCATTTCAAGCAACCAACATGAACAAGTGGCTTGCAAAATCCCTAACGATTTAATAGTCGGCTCTTAGGAGTTGCTGTGAGCCACTCTGTGCACCAATGAATAAGGCATTATTTGTATAACTAAGTCAGGTTGCAATAGTGATTGGAATAACGGATCAAATCCTAAAATATGAAATCAAATAGGAATAAGTAGAAAGTCATGGTCTTAAAGGTCAAAACATCCTCTCTGGGGCTGCCTGCTTGGTAGACCATGTGACTCTTGATCTCAGGGTTGTGAGTTCAAGCCCCACGTTGGGTGTGGAGGCTACAAAAAAAAAAAATCAACTCTGTACATCTAGAGTGGGGAAGATGATGGCCAAACAGATTGCAGCACTCCTAAAACAGGGTAATAGATGTCAACTGCAAGCTTCTTAGTAGTAATAGCAGCCATGACTACCTACCATTATCCTTAGAAAAACTCCAAGAGGTTAAGTTTTATGTTAGTCCAGATCCTCCAAGGGGCAAACCGCAAGATGGTACTGAATATAAAAGAGATTTACTAGGGGGAAATGTCAGCAAGGGAATTGTGGAAGGAGCCAGAAGAGGCCAGGAGAGCTCTCGGACTTCAGTGCCTGTCTGACTCCTGTGAAGGACAGCAGGAATGAAGAAAGGAAAGAAAGTCTTAGATTGCAGGGGATTCTAAGCAAGTTTCAGCTAGGCTGACCAGGAACCCGAGAGCCAAGTCATTAGTTGGAAGAGACTCCATCTTGTAGGAATGGACCTACCTTGTCCCTGTCCTGTCCAGTCATTTGTTGGCAGCAGCCTGTGGGAAGCATGACCTTGGTCCAAACCCAGGGATAGGTTTCAGAGCATAGCCACGGGGTGCTTTGTCAACTACATTCCCCGTGATAGTTGATCTGAAAGGCCCATTTTCATGGCTCCCTACAAATTTTATTCCCATTTTACCAGTGAGAATTCAGAGGGGTTCCAAGAGATTAAATAACTCCTCAAGATTATCTAGCAAGTGACAGAGCCAGGATGGGCTCCAGCTCTGTTTGGCTACTAAGCCTGTGTCTTTCCGCAACTTCTGATGTTTGAATGTGGCAGGAGTGTGATGAAGTTGACCCCCAAAGCTCAGGTTGTATTCAGATGCCTGAAGGTTTCAGTTAAGTAGCAGAGAGAAGATACTGGAGTTTCATCCTCAGTTCTGCTCGCTGCTTTCCAAGAGCCACAAAACAAAAACAAAAACAAAATGCCTAAATAAGCCCCAGATGAGATGAGATGGTCAGAATTCTGGAAAGTAAGAAATACGTGGCATTGCTAAAAGAAGCAAAGATATTTAGCCTGTAGGAAAAAAAAAAAAAGTTATGGGACTCTCAGAGTTATCTTCAAACAGTTAAGTAAGCTTCTTTCCAGAAGCTGGGCATCCTCCACTTAATCCGCGTGTCGGAATAAATATAAGACATCATCTGGGACAGATAGGTGGAAATAAGCTCAAGTGGGGAGTTTTCTACGTGGTACTGTTCAAACGTGCTCTGAAGCAGGGTTATCTTCTTAATGTCCCAGTTCTCCATATGCTCCTGGGCATACAGCAGGCACTTACTAAGTGTTTATTTAGGTGTTTGGATTGGGAAGGAAGTAGAGAGGGGAAAGAAAAGGCTGGAATGCCGTATCTCTCTTTTTTTTTTCTTTATACATTCACCTAGGGAATCTGTTGTTCTCCTAGTGCCTCATTCTCCCTTCAGGTCTGAGAAGAATAGGCAGTGTGAGCTCACAAGCTAAGCTGTATGGTCTGTGTTTGAGCAGGAAGGAACTCTAAAGGCAAGTTGTATGGTTCTTCGAAGAACAAAGGGTACTCATTAAGTTTTCTCTTTTTCTATAGGGATTACTGGTGGGAAGTTCTTGAAAAGAACTCGTGTTAAGAAGCCTGGGCAAGAGGTCTTTAAAAGTGAACTATCAGAATATATCAAGGCCGAGGAACTGTATATCGGAGCCAAAGTGAACGTGAATGGCTACCTGTTTCTTTTGCTCAATGCTGACAAGTACACCTTAAACTTCATGGAAGCGCACCCAGATAAGGTGAGCTGCCTGTGGCACTCTCCACTTGCCCCTCAGCACTCTGCAGTCTGTGTTTTTCTTTCTCTAGGCCTTTTCTTCTGCCTACCGGCCTTACATTGTGCATTCACACACGTGGCCATGAATAATGGATCTGCGCGACTTGGCCATGGGTCCCGATCTCCTCTGTTTACACGCTGGGCCCTCCGGTGCCCAGCGGCATGGATGCCGGGCACAGGCAGGAGGCAGGCCCAGGACTGAATCAAGTTTCCTGGCTTTTCTGCTGACGCTGACAATGTTTTCATAAAGAGATTCAGCGACTATAGGAAAGGAAGAAAATCTGGTGCCACACACTGCGCAGTCCCCGTTAATTGGCACAGGCCTGTGAGGACAGCCAAGAACGGAACAAACAGAAGCCCCAAGGGAACCCGGTAGTTGCTGGGGTTGCAGCTTTCCAGAACAGGAGCTACCTGAGGCCTAAATAAGAATTCAAGGACAAATTGGCAACAGTGAGCTTGGAGTTTTTTTCGTTTGAAACAAAATGGCAGCTGGGTACTGTCACTAAAAGTACTAGTATGGCAGTGCTGTTCTGGAAAAATGACAGTTGATGAATCCTTGATTTTGAGTGTGGATTGGTTTGGTGTGCAAACATGTATATTTGAGGGACATTGCCTAATATTGCAAAATCTACCTAGAAACCATCTATTTTATTTTTTTTAAAGATTTTGTTTCTTTACTTGAGAGAGAGAGAGCACACGGGAGCACACAGAGGGAGAGGGAACACAGAGGCAGAGGGAGACACAGACTCCCCGCTGAGCAGAGAGCCCGACTTGGGGCTCCATCCCAGGAATCCAGGATTGTGACCAGAGCTGAAGACAGATGCTTAACTGAGCGACCCAGGTGCCCCTAGAAACAATTTATTTTAGAAGTCTGCCTGTAAGGGGCTACCTTGGTGGCTCAGTCAGTTGAGCGTCTGCCTTTGGCTAGGGTCATGATCCCAGGGTCCTGGGATGGAGTGCTGGGTCAGGCTTCCTGCTCAGCAGGGAGTCTGCTTCTCCCTCTCCTTCTGCCCTTCCCCCTGTTCATGCTCTCTCTCTCTCATAACTTTTTGGAAATCTAAAAAAAGTTTGCCTGTAAATAATGTTTATGTGTCAATTATATCTGTATTTTTTTCTATATCTCTATACACAGTACCAATTCTCTTTCATTTATATATAAAACGCTCAGGGTTAAGTTGCTAAGATCAGTCTCTCTATGTATATCCCATCACCCTCTTCTGTCTGGGGGCTCTGAGCAGCAGGTGCCAAGGCTGAATTCAGTAAGCAAGGGACATCCCGGGGAATGCATATGAAGGATAAATGAGAAAGGAGCAAGAGCAGGTGGGGAGCCTGAGATGTAGGTCTGAACCCCCGACAAAGGAGAAGGAAAGAAGGAGGTTGGGGCGCGAAAGGCCTCAGGACACAGTGCGGCTCTGAGAAAGCGTCAGTCAGGCTTCCGTGGAGCCTAGAACAAAGGCTGCCTCTAGATGTCCCACGTCAGGCAGCAGTGGCCCAGCTCCTACTGCTGCCTGACATGGGACATCTATAGGTGGTGCCCCTGATGCAGTCTTCGGGAGAAAATGACCCAGGCAGAGTGTGGCCAGAAGGTTCGGCGGGTGGGGGCTGTCAGCTCTTCTCTGTGTTCCCTCTGGACGGTAGAGCCCGACCCGAAGCACCCTCCAGGGCCGCCACTCCCTTTCTCCATTTGCAGGGTTGGGACCTGGCATTAGCATAAAACTGTGAACTGGTAGA
This sequence comes from Mustela nivalis, assembly GCF_964662115.1. NCBI lineage: Eukaryota > Metazoa > Chordata > Mammalia > Carnivora > Mustelidae > Mustela > Mustela nivalis. The sequence goes on from NC_139040.1 coordinate 95,390,590, forward strand.
CCTCCAAAAGCACTGAATTCAGGCAAAGGGGATCAATCATCGGGCAGTTAGATTTCTGGAAACAGCAGGCTCAGCTGGGAAACATGGCTCCATGCTTCCTGGCTGAGAGGCCTTCGACATGTATTGTCCCTGAGCTCCATGTGCCTCATCTTTACACGCTGACTCTTTCAGAGAGTTACCATGCAGAGGAAATGCCATCATGCATGTGAAATCACTTGCCCATAGCAAGTGTTGTCAGGGTACAATTTACAATAGCTACTGTGAATGAGGACTCAGTTTTCAAACACAGGACAAACCTATATGTTAACATACATATGTATATATAATGTGTATGTATGTGTGTATTTTTATATATATATATATATATAACATGCACATATTATATATAGGTATATATGTGTTCTAGATACATAGTTCTATATACATATTGTTTGTACATATATACATATATTAACATAGCTTGAGTGTATGGATATATGTATATATACATATATATCTGTAAGATATAAAGGGCTTTTCTCCTTTCAGAAAGGTAAAACCAGACATTATCTGGTTTCAGCATCCCGAGTGAAAGCTGCATTATTTTAAAACTACCCTTAACAAGGACTTTTGAAGAAGAGAAAGATTACTATACTCCTTGTTTTTTGTTAGTTAGTTTTTTGTTTTTGCTTTTTTTTTTTTTTTTTTTTTAATTAGGACCCACGCCCGGCACTGGGCATGGAGCCTGACATGGGACTCAATCTCACAACTCTATGACCTGAGCCAAAATCAGGAGTTGACCACTTAACTGACTGAGCCACGCAGGCGCCCCAAAATTAATATGCTCCTTAATATCTTTACAAATTAATATGTTCCTTAATATCTTCGCAAAAGACCTAATAGATCGAATCATGGAAGTAGATGAAAGGCAGTGCAGAAGGTGGGGAGGAAGGGGGGCTGTGATAGGTCACAAACTCCGTGGTGGAAAAAAGAGACCTTTATACTAAATTAACATCAGTGTTTTGAATCTTCGCATTCAGTCTTCTCTCTCTCTCTCTCTCTTTTTGGACATTTAGCTGTAATTATTTAGAAGCTTATGCTTTACTGGTTTGAGTAAGAAGTATTTTTAGAGTCAAAAACCTAATCACAGGGTAGGAGACGACACCTGGGGGCTGCCAGAGAATGAATGTCAGGGGGTTGCAGTGCATGTGGATCTCCGACACCCGGCCATGCTCTGCTCAGTGCACAGTCTGACGGCCGCTAGTCCCAGAGGGCCCACTCATAAGATCCAGAGAAATTGAGGGTCCACTTTTATCGAATCCTGAATCACTAATCGCTCCATTAGGATCTCCCAACCCATTAGGCCAACATCCAAGGGTTCAGGGGAGAAGGCTAAGGGACTGTTCTCTGATTTCTGTGGCTTGTTGTCCCTTTGGCTCATTTCTCTCCGATCTGGGCCTATGCCGATGTCACTCATTGTCCTAAAACTGCAACTGAAGAGATTTAATTCTAGTTGTGTCTTCTCTGTGGTGGTCTCTGTGGAAAGCCATGCCCAGCTACCTTCAGGTTCAGAGCGTGAAGTCTGTTTTCCGGCCATCGGAAAGATTGGGCTCCCTATGGCTCAGGCATGTTTTAATATCCATCCTTTCCTTCCCCCTGCTTCAGTTTCCCATGAGCAGCATTGAACTTATCCTACAAAAGCTGAAAGAAGAAGAATCAAAATCCAGAGAGCTCAAGCAGGTTCTTAGAGCTGCTGACTCTAGGCTCACGAAGATGGTGGATTACAATACATTCAGGTAAGCCAGATGCTGCCAGCAATAATCCGTTTTCCCTTCAAGACTGTCCAAAGAGCAAAAAACCAGTTTCTTCCCTGGTGCTGCCTAACTAATTTACTACATGCTTTTTATTAGGACTTGATACATCTTTGTGTTCCTACTACTTTGTGATCAAGTTTGGCCCATTTCTAGTAAAGTTTGTGCATTTGCATATAAAAGAAGCTTATAGGCAAGAACAGGGAGACAAAAGCACAGAAAGTCAGTTCTGTCCTCTTCTGAATCCTGGTATTGAAGGCTCCAGGGAATGCCCGGAAGAGTGCATGGTGGTGAGACTGGGAGGAAAAAATGTAGCTAAGGGCCCCCCCGCTCTGAAATCTGGGGCAAAAAGGAGAGACAGCTCCCTAGGAATGTGATCCAGTTGGAAAAGATAGTGGAAACTTTCCTGATTATCAGCGGAGAGGGCGATTGGTATGCATCTGTGTGTAGGTGAGTTCACACACATCGGTGTGTTTTGAAAAACATAAAAAGACGCACACACATTGGTGTGTTTTGAAAAATCTAAAAAGACAAATCGAGGGGAAAATAGATGACAGTAGTTAGAACTATAATAAGAAATCGTGCGCAATGAAGGTTTTCTCTAAGGTAGAGCTGAATTCTGGGATTGTCCAGTGGCTGACCTGGGCAGACTGCCAAACAGTGGAAACACAGGGAAATTCAAATTCAGGATCTAGTACAATTGTGAGACTTCTTAGCCTGAAAACAAAGTGAATAGCGCGTTCAGGAGGATGAAAATTAAATCATGGATGGGAGAACAAAGGGGACTTTCTCTTTACTGAGAATTCTGACTCCTGAAAACAGTAGTGGCCAAAAGCTATATAAGAAACTTGGGGCAGTCCAGATACGGGCTGACCAGTGAGGAAGTGAGTCCAGGAGGGGGTGGAGGGTGTGTAGAAGGGCATATTTCCAACTGTGTATCTGGAGTTGCCTATTCCATCAATACCTGGTGATCTGAGGCCACCATCAGGTCCAAAGTGTCCCCCAAACTCATTTGTTGTCTTAGCAAAGCTGTTTTGTGTCTCCAGAATGTTCTTTTGAGAGAAACAGTGAGGACATATTTTTATTGTTTAGAATTGCCAACCTTCTGGGATCAATAAGAATTTATAGCTCTTTGTTTTTGTTCATAGTCATACGCATGTTCATGGCCTTTTGGAAAATAAAGGGAGAAGGAGGAAGGAGCAAAGACCTTTGCCCAGGCAGGGGACTAATGGAAAGCCATTAGGAGGAAACAGATTTCCATCAGAAACGAGGGAGTGGTTTTGCTTTTGTTATTTTGTGTCCTTTTACAAAAGCATCCATTTTCCCAACACTCTAGCAAAGTCTGTTGGAAACACTTGAGGGAGTTTATGGGACTTTTTGGGAGGCACTTAGGCCCCGGGCAGGAGATCCAAGGAGGAAAAGTTGCGCTGCAGATGGAGGCCCGACCCTAACCGTGGGTGGAAGAAAGGCCCGCCAGGCCGTGTGACAGAGGATGGCCTCGAGGCACCGCGTGCTTGGAACCAACCAGCTCCTCTCCCCACACCCCCACCCCCATCTTGAGGCCCTCTCCCGGCCAGGAATTCCTTACAATGGAAACCAGATCAGGTCATGCCCAGCCTGCAGAGCCTTTCCGGGGCTTGCCACCGTCCTTACAGTAAAATCCAGACGTTTCAGGGCAGCCGGCTGAGTCCCCAGTGATGTGACTCTGTTTATGTTTCCAGTATTAATCACTTCTTGTTCCCCAGCCTCGTCCTCTGGCCTCGCTGGCTGCCACTCAGTTTCTCGAACAAATGAACAAACATGTCAAGCTCTTTCCTGCCTCCAAGCCTATGCACACGCCCTTCCCTCTGCTTAGAATGCCCACACCCCAGGCCTTTCCAGGGCAAATTCTAAGGCTCATCTTCAGTGGCACTCTGCCCGAAGGGCTTTCTTTCTGCTTCTCCTGCCATAAGTAGATGGCTCCCTGTTAGCCTTAGCCTTTCGCTGCCCCCTTTCACAGCACTTCGTACAACTTGCAGGTGCTTGATTTAGATAGTGGTCGTCTGGTGCGCGTGCACCTGTGTGTCTTCTCCTTCCCGAGGGCCAGGGACCTTGGTCGTCCTGTTCATGGCTCGATTCCTGGCACTTAGCTCTGGGCTCCATGAAGGTCTTAGTTCCCCAGCGGAATGGCCAACTGCTAGGATTATTCTTGGGGGTTCCAGTTTGGAGGCGGTGACATTGTCTTCATAGGACAGGCCAATCCTCCCAGCCTCTCAGTGTTTTCATGGGAGTTTGGTCATGGCCTGACCCTTGCCCACCCCCTCCCCTTATTTCCATCTTACTAGAGGAAGACTCTTATAGAAGTCCCCACTGATGGAGCCCTGACTCTGGGCGAGACAAGGTGCTCAGTGCAGTTCATCTGCTATCCACGGGTAGCCCCTGCTAATTTGATTACTCGCCAGAACCCACAGTTGGCTCCAGTCAAGTACCCTACATGTTTGTCAAATCATTTCATGAGCGGCCCTTTTTCTCAGGGCTGTTTAGTCGCCAGGTCCACAGCAAACAAGCAAATAATTGATTGCCTTGCCCTGGGGAAGGATGGTGTCTCTCTGACTGGAGGGGGGTCAGGGAGAGCTAGGCCTGACCTGCATGAGAGAAGGGACTTAGGCAATTGCGCCTGCCTGCACCTCACTTTCGCCCATGTCATGGTCTCTGTGGCCCTTTCCAGTCACTGATATTGTGAAGCCCTTGGATGTCGGTTTATAAATACACTTGTAAAATGTTCCCCTTTGCAAATTGTGCATTGCAGGAGTAGGCACGCAGAGACAGGACTGAGGCTAGTAGGCCTCTGGGCCTTACATCTGTGGCCCTGCGTCTCTCCCCTACTTACATACCTGGCACTGTGAGCGCACACCTGGGGACTCAGAGCCCTGACCTTTTACTGGGGGAGCAATCCAAGCCCCAGGCATTTCCTTACCCTTCTTCTCAGAGATTTGTGCCTCTCTCAGGGAAACCAGGAGAGTGGGAGCTAATCAGCCGCTTCCACAGAAGATGCCACTCCTGATAACAGATGAATGGATTCTTGCGTGGGCCTTCTTGAGATAATCGCCTCATAAATGGCCTCAAGGAATGAGGGGACTGGTGGAAACAAGAGGCAGGTTGGGCAGGAAATATTTCTCTTCTGCCTTGTGGGGGTCCTAGTTCTGTCTTTTGTCTGTCAGGTCACCTGATGGGAGTCGCTGGTTGTGACCCAGGAGAGCGCAGGGAGCCTTCCTCAGAGTCTCAGGGGGCTCCCGGGCAGACCTCAGCAGGGAGCTGGGCAGGGACTAGGCTTCGCAGGGCCAGTGTTTTGTGCAATCAGGAACATGGCAAGATGCGGCTTCCCCCTGTGGGCCCTGGATTCTGAACTATAGCCTGCAGCATCAGCGAGGGCCCGGCCCCATGCCAGGGAAGATATGATTAGTTCCTCTCTCTGGCCACCTCCCCAATCCCCCAAGCCCCCAAGCCTTGAGCTACCCCTTGGAGATGACACCTACCCCAGGAATCCTGTGCATATTTTGGTTTTCTGCGTGCTCACCTTTTCTCCCCTCCAGGACTGAGCTCGCAGAGGGTAAGGCCCATGCCCTGTTTACCCTTCCTGTGTCTTTCGCAGCTACCTCTTGGACCTATAAACATCCATGTAATAAATGCCTTAGAAGATTTAGAGTCTCGGGAAAGTTTTTTTCTCTTATAAAATTCAAATTCTACCTAAGGGAGGTAGTATAATAGAAATAAGATCTGATTTTGGACTTGCTGACCTGAATCCAAATCTCAGTTCTAATATTGGTCCACTTGCCAGCAGTAAGTTGCTGAACAGTGTTTTCACCTGTAAAATGGGGATGATAATACCCACTGTATTAGAAAAGTTGTGATGCATAAATATGATAATATATAGAAAGTTCTTATTATAGCACACTGTGGACACTAGAAAATGAAAACCCTTTATCCTGATAGTTGCCACTTCATGTCACCAAAAAGAGTAATAGAAATCTATGGCTTATTTTCTGTATTTCAGTGAAGTTACAGATTTATCGATGATGAGGTCATTGAAAACAGTCAGTTAAGCATCTGACTGGTTTCAGCTCAGGTCCTGATCTCAGGATCATGAGATCGAGCATCATGTCAGGCTCCACACTTAGCACGGAATCTGCTTAAGATTATCTCTCCCTCTGTCCCTCCCACTTGTGCACTCTATTTCTCTCTCAAATAAATAAATATTTTTTAAAAAGTTCTTTAATAAATGAGGTTGGAAGAAACTCTTAAAAGCCTTGGAGGCCATGAAGGTGGAAAATAAACATCTTCATTGGTGGACTGAATTTGGGAAACATTGCCATAATCCACCCCATTACTGTCCTTTACTTCAAGGAAGAAGAATATAAATTTAGTGCTTGGAACATTGTAATGATCTCATTCTGATTTATCTCAGACAATTATCTCTCCCTTTATGTGGTTTTGCTCTATCTTTATTCAAACAGCTCTGTGTTTTTATGGGTGTTTTTATTGTAAGTCTAACATCTTTTAAGTCTATGAGTCTGTGCGAACAAAAGCAAAAACTAAGATATAATCCAAAAGCACTGAAACATCTATTCTCATCATGAGCTAAATAGACACTCTGACAGTGTTCATAGCATCTCTTTGAGATGGCAGCCTTGGCATACATTTTTTGAAAACAGTGTTTTGAACCTTCGTAAAAGCGTTAAATATAAATAAGGTGATGTCATAGAAAAAATACTGGCCCGGGAATCAAAAAGACCAGGATCTTTGATTTGATTCTGTCACTGCCAGATGGTATTCTTTGTATTGGTGAAGCCTTAGTTTTAACAAAGAGAACTGTCTCTGGCTAGCTAAACAAAAAAGGAATTTATTAAAAGGATCCTGGGTGGTTCACAGTATCATTGGAGGGCTCAAGAAATCAGCCTGAAACTAAATTCTAGGAACAGTACCCAGAATTGGGCTGTAGAACTTGTCTGATGGGAAAATGGCCTCTGTTACCACTGCACCACCCATGACTCAACGCTCCATTTGCACTGCTTCCAAGAACTCCATCTTACCACAGTCATCGCCGCCACCACTTTTGGCATGCTCGCGTCCTGTGCTGCCGCAGAGAACTGGATCCCTCTGCCACCGAACATGGTCTATGCCTCACTGGTTTCCCCTGTTAATCCCTCCCAAGTCAAAGTCTTCTACAAACTTCCCTGATTGGTGGAGCTTGGGTCACCCACACGTTTCCAGCTGCAAGGAAAGCTGGGTCCTGCAGGTTGAGCTCTGACTTCCATATCGGTGACAGGGAGTATAATGTGGAACTTCCCCCAAACTGGAAGGAGAATTTAAAAGGTAAACTTTGGGGGCATCTGGGTGGCTCAGTGGGTTAAGCCTCTGCCTTCGGCTCAAGTCATGATCCCAGGGTCCTGGGATCCAGCCCTGCGTCAGGCTCTCTGCTCAGCGGGGAGCCTGCTTCCCCCTCCCTCACTTACTTGTGGTCTCTCTCTCTCTGTCAAAATAAATAAAATATTTTAAAAACTTAAAATAAAAAATAAAAGGTATACTTTGCATTTGCCATGATTGCAAATCCAAGGCAAGACAAGCCAGAGGACAAAGTATGGACATTAGGGACTAAACTCCTTGTCTGTAACCAAACCAAGCAAAGCATTTGCCTAGTCCTAGCACTTTGTAAATACTCTACTGACCCACCAAAGAGCTAAACAAAATATGAAGCCCTTGCCTGTCATCTGCTATTCTTGCGATCTCTGACACACCTGAGTTTAAATTGCCTTAAATGAAGGTATTGGATTAGCTTCAGGGAAGTTTCTAGATTGGAAGCTAGCAGTTGTGATTAGTTTGGCTTTTGTTTAATGTTTTTTAAAGTTAGGAGTTCAAACAAAAGTCTTTATACCTAGCGCCTCTTGAAAAATAGACACCGAGGGACGCCTGGGTGGCTCAGTTGGTTAAGTAGCTGCCTTCGGCTCGGGTCATGATCCCGGCGTCCTGGGATCGAGTCCCATATCGGGCTCCTTGCTCGGCAGGGAGCCTGCTTCTCCCTCTGCCTCTGCCTGCCATTCTGTCTGCCTATGCTTGCTCTCTCCCCCCCCTCTCTCTGATAAATAAATAAAATCTTTAAAAAAAAATAGACACCGAGTCTGCATTTCCTCATGGCACCCATCAGTTGGGAGAGAATGGTAGCTCTCCTTTTTAGATACAACCTGTTCTCAACATTTCTTTCAAGTTTCTCCAATTCCTTATAGTCTTACACCTTCTCACATTTATCTTATCAGTATACCCCAGTAAGTACTTGACTATATAACCCTTGAATTAGATCACTATAATGTCCCTTCCAACCATAAAATTCCATTATTTTGTTACCCTAGGTATAGTGGAAATAGGCATTTAGGAACCACTGTATTAATACCCCAAAATAGAACTGAACAGTGATTTTTTTTTTAAGGGAGAAAGCACATGAATGGGGCATGGAAGAGCCAGGGAAGAAGGAGAGAGAGAATTTTAAGCAGGCTCCACATTCAGCACAGAGTCCAGTGTGGGACTTGATCTCATGACCCTGAGATCATGACCTGAGCCAAAATGAAGAGTAGGACACTTAACCAACTGAGCCACTCAGGTGTCCCAGAGCACTGAAGACTGATTTTTAAATTAGAACCCAGATATGATTGTATACCTAAAAATCTAAAAGGCTAAGTTTAAAAGTGGTTAGAATTGTTAAGAGTATTCAGGAAAGTAACTAAACACTAGATGATTACACAAAAAGCAGTAGTTTGACTTTGTACCAGTAATAACCAGTTAGGAAATATTATGCAAGGGGGAATACTATTTGCTATAGCAACAAAAACTATGAAATACTTGGGAAGAAATACTGAACAAGAAGGTTTAAGATTAAATACAAATTCAAAGCTTTCTTGTATCTCTGAATGAGAGGACATTGTTATAAAAATTCTAATGTGTGCAAATTACTCTATAGATTGGAAGTAGTTCCAGTTAGAATTACAGTGTGGGTTCTTGTTGTTGTTAGATTTGGTATTGTTTTGCAAGGTTAAGGGTGAGAAATTGGCTCATGGATTATGAAGTCCCTCAGGAAAATTAAAGGATTGAGAAAATGTTGAAAAAATAGAATATTAATGTCAGATACTAGACTTTATATAATTTGTAGATATTTGAAAACATCACGTATTCTAGTAGGGGAAAATCATAGAGGAAACCCAAATATCAGTAAAATACAATATGGAACCCATAAAAGGCCCATTCTTAGGCTTTTGTTGTAAGGTATGGAGAACTTTTCAAATCAGTGGAGATAAAATGGATTAATAAAGGTTTTAGTGATAATTGATTGGAAAACATTTAATACATTTTTCTTTTGTGGTAGGGCACACTTTCCAAAAACCATAAAGGAGAAGTTGGCTGTATTGACTACAGGAAAATTTTTATGTTTCTCTGTAGCAGAAGTTGCAATAAGAACACTTAAAAGGTGAGGGACAGGCTGAGAGAAAATACTTGCAGCTAGTATAAGAACCAAGGAATTAGAGATTTACAGAAATCTCCTATAAAATCAGCAGACAAAAATGGGTTAAGGACAGAAATAGCCAATTCACAGAAGGAATACCAATAGCTTTTAAACCCATGAAAAGATGACTGATTATGGTACACGCAACAATGAGATATAAATGCCACCTATTTTACTGGCATTGTTTTTAAAGAAGAATCTAACTGATGCCAGGTGAACCTATAGGATAACTGATACTCTTATTTTCTCTTGATAGAGGAGATTAAGTTGGCTCAGCATTTTGGAGGACAGTTGGCAGTTTCTGGCTAATGTTTAGAAACTTTTACCTGGTAATTACACTCTCAGAAGTGTTTTATCCAGAAAAAACTTCACGAGTGGATCGTAACAGAGCTCTGCGTGTGTATGCATGTGCGCACGTGCACGCACAGCTCTGTGCACATGCAAGCAATATTTATTGTAGCAAACTTCATAATAGCAAATATTTCAAAAATCAAATGCCCAACGATGAGTAATAGATACAATTTACTGCATTAATTTAAGACTACTGTTTAATGAGGTAGATCAAATATGTGTACCTTAAGAAATATTCAGTGTATTAGTGAGGAATGGCTAAGTAATGCTCAGTAAGAACCAGTCCCCCCAAATCTCAGGGAATTAAATCAGTAAAAATTTATTTCTTGCTCACTATACATTGTTGGGGGAACTGTGTTCATAGTAGTCACTCAGGGACTGAGGCTAACAAAACAGCCACTACCTTGAATGTTGCTGATCACTGTGCCAGAGAGAGAACTTGTCCAGCCCAACAGATTTTCAGCTGGGCAGAAGTACATATCATTTATACTCAGTGCAGTGACCAGTCCTCGCCACATGGCCCATACCCATGTATTCACAAGGAAGAGAGGAAACCGGATATTGGTGAACACTAATGGCTGCCATATATATGTTGTACTGTTTTCTAGAGGAAGTAAAATTCAGAAGACTGTTTAATATGATCCTATTTATGAAAATATTGAAAGATTATGTGTACATGTGTATTTATATAAATACTTCAAGGACTGTATATCCTTTGAAGGGATCCTAGCAGACTATACGTCAAGCAGTTTAAAATAGAGCTTGCCTCATTCTTTGATTCACATACATATTTTTTAACAATGAGCAGTTTAGAAAATTTAAAAAATAAGACAACAAACAAAACCCCAACAAATAAACCAAAAATCCTGGGCAAAAAGCACTGTACATTTTTTATTTCTTGCTTCAATTTCCGGAAAGAGCTAATGGCAAAGGCAGGCAGAATGTGCGGAGCAAAAGTCGAGAGGCTTAGAATCATGGAGCATGGGTACGAGCTGGGTATTGATTAGAGTTGAATAACTTTAATGCGCTTACTTAAAATGCTTGGATTGCAGGCCAGAATTTTATATTGCAAGTCAGAATATTTATATTCTATCACAGGCTACCAAAACTCTAGACTTTTACAATTAAATTTTGGGATGGGAGTAATTTTTATAATTTTCAAATTCTTATCAAATTAATAATGAATTAGCCCATTTATTCCCCACCCCCCAACCTTTTAGGAAAATGTTAAAACTTTCAGAAAATTTGAAGGTATTGAAGAGTAAACATTCCTCTACCCACTATTTAGGTGTGCTAGTTATGTTTTACTATATCTGCTTTATCACAGAGCTCTCCATTCATACATTCCCCTGTCCATCCATTAATGCATCTTAATTTTGGTGCATTTCAAAGAAAGTCAGGGACATCACTTAACTTCCCTCTAAATATGTCAGCGTGCTTAACGTTTATTTGTAGGTGTAAAGTTTCGCAGGCAAGGTAAACACGACACCAGGCAAGGTAGGCACAAGGCAAGATTTATTAAAGACACTCTCTGGGGAAGTTTCAGGGCTCAGGAGAAAGGGAGCCAGGAAAGTTGCACTGGGAGGAGGTGGGCACCCTCGGGCGAGGTTCCTCGACTCCAGAAAGGGGAGTGGGGGAAGTCGCACTGGGAGGGAGTTGGCGGGGGTCTTTTATGGGGCCAAGGTAGGGCATGGGCTCACATCCATATTTGGTGATCGGAATGTATGGGGTGAGGACTCCTGATACTCCTGTTTCCTGCATAGGTATTGGGTTACCTATGGAGAGGTGACCTGGGCATACACCCATTTGACAGGAGAGTCTAGGGTTAAGGAAGCGGGGGAGGGGACTGGAAGATGGCGGCCCTGGCGGTCATTTCTATTGTTCTTCCTGCATTCCCGGAACCTTGGATGAACTGCAGGTTTTTTTCTTTTCACAGAAAATTTATGTTCAATAAAATGCACAAATCTTTAGTGTACATTAAATGAGGGGGTTTTTACTTTTTTTTTGAATTAAACTTTTATTTTCATTCCACTACTGTTAATGCATAGTGTTCTATTAGTTGCAGGTGTACAATAGAGTGATCCAACACTTCCATACATCACCCCGTGCCCATGACAAGTGCCCTCCTTCATCCCTATCCCCTATTCCATCCAACCCCCCCACCTCTGGTAACGGTCAGTTTGTTCTCTATAGCTAAGAGTCTCTTTCTTGGTTTGCTTCTCTTCTTTTTCCTTTGCGCATTTGTTTTGCTTCTCAAACTCCACATATGAATGAAATCATATGGTATTGTCTTTCTCTGACTGCCTTAGTTCACTTAGTATTCTTTAGCTCCATCCATGTCTTTGCAAATGGTAAGATTTTATTCTTTTTTATAGATGAATAATTGTCCATTGTATTTGTATACCATATTTTCTTTAGCAGCAAATCTATCAGTTGGCATCTGAGCTGATTCCATAACTTGGCTATTATAGATAACCCTGCAATAAACAAAGGATTGCATATATTCCTTTGAACTAGTGTTTTGGTGTTTCGGGGGTGAATATCCAGTGATGCAAAACAGGATCCTTAGGGTGATTGGATTTCTTTTTGAGGAAACTCCATTCTGTTTCCCACAGTGGCTGAGTGATGTCGAGCATCTTTAGAAGATGAGCATCATAGAAGAACTGACTATGTAATTGTGGGTTTATTCCTGGGTTTTTGGTTCACTTCCATTGATCTGTGTGTCTGTTTTTGTGCCAGCACCACATTGTCTTGATGACTACAGCTTTATAATACAATGTGAAGTCTGGAATTGTGATACCTCCAGCTTTGTTATTCTTGTCCAAGGTTGCTTTGACCATTTAGGGTCTTTGTGTTTCTGTACAAACTTTAGGATTGTTTCTTCCAGTTCTGAGAAAAATGCTGTTGGTGTTTGATAAGGGTTGCATTAAATATGTAGATTGCTTTGGGTAATATAGCTATTTTAACAATATTTGTTCTTCCAATTCATGGGCATAGAATGTCTTTCCATTTCTTTGTGTCATATTCTGTCTCTCTCATCAGTGTTTATTTTTTAGTTTTCAGAATACAGAACTTTCACCTGTTGGTCAAGTTTATTCCTAAGTACTTTATTATTTTTGGTGCACTTGTAAATGGGATTGTTTTCTTATTTTCTCTTTCTGCTGCTTCACTTTTAGTATATATAAATTCAACAGATCTCTATACGTTGATTTTATATCCTGCAAATTTGCTGAATTTATGAATCGGTTCTAGTAGTTTTTTGGTAGAGTCTTTAGGGTTTTCTACATATAGTATCATGTCATCTGCGAATAATGGAAGTTTTACTTCTTCCTTACCAATTTGGATACCTTTTATTTGTTGTCATTGTTGCCTGATTGCTGAGACTAGGACTTCCAGTACTTTGTTGAATTAAAGTGGTGAGGGTAGAGTGGACATCCTTGTCTTGTTCTTGACCTTAAGGGAAAAGCTCTGAGATTTTTCCCATTGAGTATGATGTTTGTTGTGGGTTTTTCATTTAAGCCCTTTATTACGTTAAGATATGTTCCCTCTAAATCTACTTTGTTGAGGGTTTTTATCATGAATGGATGTTGTACTTTGTCAAATGCTTTTTCTACATCTATTAGAATGATCATATGGTTCTTATCCTTTCTCTTATTGATGTGATATATCACAATGATTCATGAATATTGAACCACCCTTGCATCCCAGGAATAAATCCCACTTGATCGTGGTGACTGATTTTCTTTACTATATTGTTGTATTTGGTTTGCTAGTATTTTCTTGAGGATTTTTGCATCTCTGTTCATAGATGTTGGCCTATAGTTCTCTTTTTTTGTGGTGTCTTTATCTGGTTTTGATATCAAGGTAATGCTGGCCTCAGAATGAATGTGGAAGTTTTTCTTCCTTTTCTATTTTGTGGAATAGTTTGAGAACAATAGGTACTAAGTCCTCTTTACATGTTTGGTAGAATTTGTCTTTGAAGCCATCTGGCCCTGTATTTTTGTTTGTTGGGAGTTTTCTTATTACTGATTCAGTTTCCTTGCTAGGAGTCAGTCTGTTCAAATTTTCTATTTCTTCCTGTTTCAGTTTTTTTTTTTTTTTTTTGATTTTATGTATTTGACAGAGAGTGAGAGCACAAGCAAGGGGGGTGGCAGAGGCAGAGGGAGAAGCAAGCTCCCCACTGAGTCGAGAGACCCATGCTGAACTCGATCTCAAAACCCTGGGATCATGACCTGAGCAAAAGGCAGATGCTTAACCAACTGAGCCACCCAGGTGTCCCCTGTTTCAGTTTTTTTTTAAGACTTTATTTATTTATTTGACAGACAGAGATCACAGGTAGGCAGAGAGGCAGGCAGAGAAAGAGAGGAGGAAGCAGGCTCCCCACTGAGCAAAGAGCCCGATGTGGGGCTTGATCCCAGGACCCTGGGATCATGACCTGAGCTGAAGGCAGAGGCTTTAACCCACTGAGCCACCCAGGCACCCCCCTTCCCGTTTCAGTTTTTAATCCATTCTAGGAATTTACTGATTTCATCTAGCTTATCTAATTTGCTGCCATATAATTTTTCATAATATACTATTATAATTGTTATTTCTGTAGTGTTGGTGGTTATTTCTCCTCTCTCATTTGTGATGTTTGCTTTCTCTTTTTCTCTCTCTTTTTTAATAAGTCTGGCTAAAGGTTTTTCAGTTTTACTGATTTTTTTCAAAGAACTAGCTCCTGGTTTCATTGATCTGTTCTATTTATTGATTGATTTATTTGGTTTCTATATCATTATTTCTGCTCTGATTTTTACTACTTCCTTCCTTCTGCTGATTTTGGGTTTGGTTTACTCTTCTTTTTCTATCTCCTTTACATGTAAGGTTAGGTTTCTTGAGATTTTTTTTGTCTTGCTTCTTGAGGTAGGCCTGGATTGCGTTAAACCTCTCTTAGAACGACTTTTGCTGCATCCTGAAGATTTTGGACCATAGCATTTTAATTCTCACTTGTTTCCATGTGATTTTTTATTTCTTCTTTGATTTCTTGGTTGACCCATTCAGTGTTTACTAATATGTTATTTAACTTCCATGTATTTGTGGTCTTTCCAGATTTTTGTCTTGTAGCTGATTTCTAGCCTCATAGCATAGTGATCAGAGAAGTTGCATACTATGACTTCGATCATTTTGAATTTGCTGAGAGTTGTTTTGTGGCCCAATATGTGATCCATTCTGGAGAATGTTCTGTGGGCACTTGAAAAGAATGTGTATTCTTCAGTTTTAGGATAGAATGTTCTGAATATATCTGTGAAATCCATCTGGTCCAGTGTGTCCTTGAAAGTCACTGTTTTCTTGTTGATTTTCTGTTTGGATGATTTGTCCATCGATGTAAGTGAGGTGTTTAAAGCCTGCTGCTGTTGTATTACAGTTGAATTGTTCCTTTATTCTTTTTTAACTGTTTTATGTACTTGGGTACTCTTATGTTGGATATATAATTGTTTACAATTGTCGTATCTTCTTGTTGGGATTGTCCCCTTTATTATTATGTAGTATCCTTCTTTTTCTCTGTTTTATTATTTGTTTTTTTTTATTAATTTTTTATTTTTTATAAACATATATTTTTATCCCCAGGGGTACAGGTCTGTGAATCACCAGGTTTACACACTTCACAGCACTCACCAAAGCACATACCCTCCCCAATGTCCATAATCCCACCCCCTTCTCCCAAACCCCCTCCCCCCAGCAACCCTTAGTTTGTTTTGTGAGATTAAGAGTCACTTATGGTTTGTCTCCCTCCCAATCCCATCTTGTTTCATTTATTCTTCTCCTACCCACTTAAGCCTCCATGTTGCATCACCACTTCCTCATATCAGGGAGATCATATGATAGTTGTCTTTCTCTGCTTGACTTATTTCGCTAAGCATGACATGCTCTAGTTCCATCCATGTTGTCGCAAATGGCAAGATTTCATTTCTTTTGATGGCTGCATAGTATTCCATTGTGTATATATACCACATCTTCTTGATCCATTCATCTGTTGATGGACATCTAGGTTCTTTCCATAGTTTGGCTATTGTGGACATTGCTGCTATAAACATTCGGGTGCACGTGCCCCTTTGGATCACTACGTTTGTATCTTTAGGGTAAATACCCAATAGTGCAATTGCTGGGTCATACGGCAGTTCTATTTTCAACATTTTGAGGAACCTCCATGCTGTTTTCCAGAGTGGCTGCACCAGCTTGCATTCCCACCAACAGTGGAGGAGGGTTCCCCTTTCTCCGCATCCTCGCCAGCATCTGTCATTTCCTGACTTGTTGATTTTAGCCATTCTGACTGGTGTGAGGCGATATCTCATTGTGGTTTTGATTTGTATTTCCCTGATGCCGAGTGATATGGAGCACTTTTTCATGTGTCTGTTGGCCATCTGGATGTCTTCTTTGCAGAAATGTCTGTTCATGTCCTCTGCCCATTTCTTGATTGGATTATTTGTTCTTTGGGTGTTGAGTTTGCTAAGTTCTTTATAGGTTCTGGACACTAGTCCTTTATCTGATATGTCGTTTGCAAATATCTTCTCCCATTCTGTCAGTTGTCTTTTGATTTTGTTAACTGTTTCCTTTGCTGTGCAAAAGCTTTTGATCTTGATGAAATCCCAATAGTTCATTTTTGCCCTTGCTTCCCTTGCCTTTGGCACGTTCCTAGGAAGATGTTGCTGCGGCTGAGGTCGAAGAGGTTGCTGCCTGTGTTCTCCTCAAGGATTTTGATGGATTCCTTTCGCACATTGAGGTCCTTCATCCATTTTGAGTCTATTTTTGTGTGTGGTGTAAGGAAATGGTCCAATTTCATTTTTCTACATGTGGCTGTCCAATTTTACCAGCACCATTTATTGAAGAGGCTGTCTTTTTTCCATTGGACCTTCTTTCCTGCTTTGTCGAAGATTAGTTGACTGTAGAGTTGAGGGTCTATTTCTGGGCTCTCTATTCTGTTCCATTGATCTATGTGTCTGTTTTTGTGCCAGTACCATGCTGTCTTGATGATGACAGCTTTGTAATAGAGCTTGAAGTCCGGAATTGTGATGCCACCAACATTGGCTTTCTTTTTCAATATCCCTTTGGCTATTTGAGGTCTTTTCTGGTTCCATATAAATTTTAGAATTATTTGTTCCATTTCTTTGAAAAAGATGGATGGTACATTGATAGGAATTGCATTAAATGTGTAGATTGCTTTAGGTAGCATAGACATTTTCACAATATTTATTCTTCCAATCCAGCAGCATGGAACATTTTTCCATTTCTCTGTGTCTTCCTCAATTTCTTTCATGAGTACTTTATAGTTTTCTGAGTATAGATTCTGTGCCTCTTTGGTTAGGTTTATTCCTAGGTATCTTATGGTTTTGGGTGCAATTGTAAATGGGATTGACTCCTTAATTTCTCTTTCTTCTGTCTTGTTGTTGGTGTAGAGAAATGAAACTGATTTCTGTGCATTGATTTTATATCCTGACACTTCACTGAATTCCTGTATAAGTTCTAGCAGCTTTGGAGTGGAGTCTTTTGGGTTTTCCACATATAGTATCATATCATCTGCGAAGAGTGATAATTTGACTTCTTCTTTGCCGATTTGGATGCCTTTAATTTCCTTTTGTTGTCTGATTGCTGAGGCTAGGACCTCTAGTACTATGTTGAATAGCAGTGGTGATAATGGACAGCCCTGCCGTGTTCCTGACCTTAGCGGAAAAGCTTTCAGTTTTTCTCCATTGAGAATGACATTTGCTGTGGGTTTTTCATAGATGGCTTTGATGATACTGAGGTATGTGCCCTCTATCCCTACACTTTGAAGAGTTTTGATCAGGAAGGGATGCTGTACTTTGTCAAATGCTTTTTCAGCATCTATTGAGAGTATCATATGGTTCTTGTTCTTTCTTTTATTAATGTGTTGTATCACATTGACTGATTTGTGGATGTTGAACCAACCTTGCAGCCCTGGAATAAATCCCACTTGGTCGTGGTGAATAACCCTTTTAATGTACTGTTGAATCCTATTGGCTAGTATTTTGTTGAGTATTTTCGCATCTGTGTTCATCAAGGATATTGGTCTATAGCTCTCTTTTTTGATGGGATCCTTGTATGGTTTTGGGATCAAGGTGATGCTGGCCTCATAAAATGAGTTTGGAAATTTTCCTTCCATTTCTATTTTTTGGAACAGTTTCAGGAGAATAGGAATTAGTTCTTCTTTAAATGTTTGGTAGAATTCCCCCGGAAGCCATCTGGCCCTGGGCTTTTGTTTGTTTGGAGATTTTTAATGACTGTTTCAATCTCCTTACTGGTTATGGGTCTGTTCAGGCTTTCTATTTCTTCCTGGTTCAGTTGTGATAGTTTATATGTTTCTAGGAATGCATCCATTTCTTCCAGATTGTCAAATTTGTTGGCATAGAGTTGCTCGTAGTATGTTCTTATAATAGTTTGTATTTCTTTGGTGTTAGTTGTTATCTCTCCTCTTTCATTCATGATTTTATTTATTTGGGTCCTTTCTCTTTTCTTTTTGATAAGTTGGGCCAGGGGTTTATCAATTTTATTAATTCTTTCAAAGAACCAGCTCCTAGTTTTGTTGATTTGTTCTATTGTTTTTTTTTTTGTTTCTATTTCATTGATTTCTGCTCTGATCTTTATGATTTCTCTACTCCTGCTGGGCTTAGGGTTTCTTTCTTGTTCTTTCTCCAGCTCCTTTAGGTGTAGGGTTAGGTTGTGTACCTGAGACCTTTCTTGTTTCTTGAGAAAGGCTTGTACTGCTATATATTTTCCTCTCAGGACTGCCTTTGTTGTGTCCCACAGATTTTGAACCGTTGTATTTTCATTATCATTTGTTTCCATGATTTTTTTCAATTCTTCTTTAATTTCCCGGTTGACCCATTCATTCTTTAGAAGGATGCTGTTTAGTCTCCATCTATTTGGGTTCTTTCCAAACTTCCTTTTGTGGTTGAGTTCTAGCTTTAGAGCATTGTGGTCTGAAAATATGCAGGGAATGATCCCAATCTTTTGATACCGGTTGAGTCCTGATTTAGGACCGAGGATGTGATCTATTCTGGAGAATGTTCCATGTGCACTAGAGAAGAATGTGTATTCTGTTGCTTTGGGATGAAAAGTTCTGAATATATCTGTGATGTCCATCTGGTCCAGTGTGTCGTTTAAGGCCTTTATTTCCTTGCTGATCTTTTGCTTGGATGATCTGTCCATTTCAGTGAGGGGAGTGTTAAAGTCCCCTACTATTATTGTATTATTGTTGATGTGTTTCTTTGATTTTGTTATTAATTGGTTTATATAGTTGACTGCTCCCACGTTGGGCGCATAGATATTTAAAATTGTTAGATCTTCTTGTTGGGCAGACCCTTTGAGTATAATATAGTGTCCTTCCTCATCTCTTATTATAGTCTTTGGCTTAAAATCTAATTGATCTGATATAAGGATTGCCACTCCTGCTTTCTTCTGATGTCCATTAGCATGGTAAATTCTTTTCCACCCCCTCACTTTAAATCTGGAGTTGTCTTCGGGCTTAAAATGAGTTTCTTGGAGGCAACATATAGATGGGTTTTGTTTTTTTATCCATTCTGATACCCTGTGTCTTTTGACAGGGGCATTTAGCCCATTAACATTCAGGGTAACTATTGAAAGATATGAATTTAGTGCCATTGTATTGCCTGTAAGGTGACTGTTACTGTATATGGTCTCTGTTCCTTTCTGATCTACCACTTGTAGGCTCTCTCTTTGCTTAGAGGACCCCTTTCAATATTTCCTGTAGAGCTGGTTTGGTGTTTGCAAATTCTTTCAGTTTTTGTTTGTCCTGGAAGCTTTTAATCTCTCCTTCTATTTTCAATGATAGCCTAGCTGGATATAGTATTCTGGGCTGCATGTTTTTCTCGTTTAGTGCTCTGAAAATATCATGCCAGCTCTTTCTGGCCTGCCAGGTCTCTGTGGATAAGTCAGCTGCCAATCTAATATTTTTACCATTGTATGTTACAGACTTCTTTTCCCGGGCTGCTTTCAGGATTTTCTCTTTGTCACTGAGACTTGTAAGTTTTACTATTAGGTGACGGGGTGTGGGCCTATTCTTATTGATTTTGAGGGGCGTTCTCTGAACCTCCTGAATTTTGATGCTCGTTCCCTTTGCCATATTGGGGAAATTCTCCCCAATAATTCTCTCCAGTATACCTTCTGCTCCCCTCTCTCTTTCTTCTTCTTCTGGAATCCCAATTATTCTAATGTTGTTTCGTCTTATGGTGTCACTTAATTCTCGAATTCTCCCCTCGTGGTCCAGTAGCTGTTTGTCCCTCTTTTGCTCAGCTTCTTTATTCTCTGTCATTTGGTCTTCTATATCACTAATTCTTTCTTCTGCCTCATTTATCCTAGCAGTGAGAGCCTCCATTTTTGATTGCACCTCATTAATAGCTTTTTTGATTTCAACTTGGTTAGATTTTAGTTCTTTTATTTCTCCAGAAAGGGCTTTTATATCTCCCGAGAGGGTTTCTCTAATATCTTCCATGCCTTTTTCGAGTTCTGCTAGAACCTTGAGAATTGACATTCTGAACTCTATATCTGACATATTACCAATGTCTGTATTGATTAGGTCCCTAGCCTTCGGTACTGCCTCTTGTTCTTTTTTTTGTGGTGAATTTTTCCGTCTTGTCATTTTATCCAAATAAGAGTATATGAAGGAGCAAGTAAAATACTAAAAGGGTGGCAACAACCCCAGGAAAATATGCTTTAACCACATCAGAAGAGATCCCAAATTGTGAGGGGGGAGAAAGGGAATAAAAAGAGGTTCAAAAAGGGAGAAAGAAAAAAAAAGAAAAGAAAAGAATTAAAAAAAAGAAAATGAATAAAGAAAAATATAAAAAAGGAAAAAATATATATATTAGATAAACTAGTTAAAAAACATTAAAAAAGAAAAGGGTAAAAGTTAAAAAAAAATTTTACCAGAAGGTGAGAAAAAAAAAACAAAAAATGAAAAAGAAAAAATTAAATTAACTGCAAGACTAAAAAAAATCACAGGGAGAAAGCCATGAGTTCCGTGCTTTGCTTTCTCCTTCTCTGGAATTCTGCTGCTCTCCTTGGTATTGAAACCGCACTCCTTGGTAGGTGAACTTGGTCTCGGCTGGATTTCTTGTTGATCTTCTGGGGGAGGGGCCTGTTGTAGTGATTCTCAAGTGTCTTTGCCCCAGGCGGAATTGCATTGCCCTTACCAGGGGCCGGGCTGAGTAATCCGCTCCGGTTTGCTTTCAGGAGCTTTTGTTCCCTGAGCGCTTTCCGTAGAGTTCCGGAGGACGGGAATACAAATGGCGGCCTCCTGGTCTCCAGGCCAGAGGAGCCGAGAGCCTGGGGCCCCACTCCTCAGTGCGCCCTCGGAGAAGAGTGCCCAGTTACTCCCGTCTGCCTGACCTCCGGCCGCACTCCGAGCTCACCGAGCCTGCCACCGGTTCAAGGTAACACCGAGGTGTGATCTTACTGTTGGCTCTGTCTCTGTAGCCGGCTTTCCCGTTCCAATACCCGCAAGCTCTGAGACACTCAGACACCCCCGATCCTTCTGTGACCCTGCGGGACCTGAGGCCACGCTGACCCCGTGTGGGCTTCGCCCTGGTTTAGCCTCTGGAGCGATGTCCCTCAGCGGAAGAGACTTTTAAAAATCCTGATTTCGTGCGCGGTTGCTCCGCTGCTTGCTGGGAGCCGGCCCCTCCCCCCGGGGTCTATCTTGCCATCCCTTTGGATTCACGTCTCCGCCGGTCCTACCTTTCAGAAAGTGGTTGTTTTTCTGTTTCCAGAATTACTGTTCTTCTTCTCTTCGATCTGCCGATGGATTTGCAGGTGTTTGCAATTTTTAGATAAGCTATCTAGCTGATCTCCTGGTAGCTAAATAGTCTCAGCCTGCTACTTCTCCGCCATCTTGACTCCTCCTCTACCCCCTTACTTTTAACCTGCATGTGTCTTTAGGTCTGGAATGAGTTTCTTGTCAACAGCATATAGATGGGTCTTTTTTTTTTTTTTTAAATCCATTCTGACACCCTGTGTCTTTTGATTTAGCCCATTTACACCAAAGTAACTATTGATAGACCTGTATTTGCTGTCACTTTTTTACTTGTTTTATGGGTTTTTTTTTGTAGTTTTTCTCTGATCCTTTCTTTTCTTTCTCTCTTTCATGGTTTGTTGGCTTTCTTTACTGATATGCTTGGATTCCTTTCTCTTTATTCTTTGCATGTCTATTTCTGGTTTTGATTTTACCATTTGGTTTGTGTATAACATCTTCTGTGTAAAACAGTGCATACTAAGTTGATGGGCACTTCAGTTTGAACCCATTGTTTCCTCATCTCATTCCCACCACAGGTATGTGGTATCATGTTTTTACATCCTTATTTTGTGAATCCCCTGACTGATTCTCAAAGATACACTGATTTTTACTCTTCTTGTGTTGTCTGCTTTTCACACTCTCATTTTCAGTCTTTCCTTTCTGCTCAAAGTGTTTCCTTAATGTTTCTTGTAGGGCTGATTTAGTGGCCATGAACTCCTTTCATTTTTGCTTATCTGAGAAACTCTTTCTCTCTCTTATTCTGAATGATACCCTTGCTGGGTAGACTACTTTTGGCTGAAGATTTTTCCCTTTCAGCACTTTATCATTGTTATTTTTAATATAAACTCTGTCCCCAACATGGGGCTCAAACTCATGACCCTGAGATCAAGTGTTGCATGCTCTACTTTCTGAACTAGCCAGCTGCCCCACTTTGAATAGATCATGTCACTTTCTTTTGGCTTGCTAAGTTTCTGCTAAAAAAATGTGCTGATAGTCTTATTGGGGTTTCCCTCATATGTAACTGTCGTTTTTTCTCTTACTGCTTTAAAACTTTTTTCCTTTATCCTTACTTTTTGCCATTTAATTACTCTGTTTTGGTGTGGACCTTCTTAGATTGATTTTGTTGCGGAATCTCTGTGCCTCCTGGCTCTGGATATCTGTGTCCTTCCTCCTGTCACACCTTTTACCAAAGTAGCTGGACCAGTTTACATTCCCCCTAACAATGCACAAGGAGTCTGTTGCTGCACAGCCTTGCCAGCATTTGGTTAATTAAATTTTAATTTAATTTAATAGGTGTTTTCCAGAGAACCCAGGATGTTGAGCACTTTTTTCAGGTGCTTTTGGGCTGCTATGTGTGCCTTTTTGGTAAAGTATCTTTTCTAATTTTTTGCATTTTTATTGGCTGTTTGGTGGTACATTATTGAGTTGTAGGAGTTTCTTGTATTTCTTGGCTACCAGTCATTTGTTAGATACATGTTTTGCAAATACTTCTCTCCCAGTTACTGGCTTGCCTATTCATTTTCCCAGTGGTGTCCTTTGATGAGTACTATTTCCCTTTTCAGTATTGATGAAGTCTGAATTGTCAATATAGTCTTTTATGGCTTTCTGTAATATGATTAAGGTATCTTTGGCTACCTCAGAATCACCAGTATACTATCCTATGTTTTCCTTTAATAGCTTTATTATTCTAGTTTTCACTTTCAAGTTTTTTATTTCTCTCAATTCTATATATGGTGTGGGGCAAACATGGAGGATTACTTAAATTTTTAAAATGCTTCTTTGAAATTCTTATATTATGGACCAGAATATCTTAGAGTAGATAATAACTCTAGAGCTTTAAACTTTAATTTTAAAATGAAAGAGTTTTTATAATTTTAAAATTCTTGTTAAATTAATGTCAGTGTTTTACCCGTTCATTTTTTTTTCTTATTCTGGGGCATAGTTTTGACCATTCAAATTGCAGATCCTCTTTTCCAAAAGAAGCTGAAATAATTTTCGAATTTTTCTTTTATAGTTTTCAATAATTTTCTCACATAATATGTTCTCACTTCTTTTTTAAATTTTCTTAAGAGATTTTATTTATTCATTCAAGAAAGAGAGAGAGAGCACAAGCAGGGGAAGAGACAGAGGGAGAAGCTGGGAGCCTGATCTGGGGTTCAATCCCAGAATCTGGAGATCGTGACCTGCACAGAAAGCAGACACTTAACCATCTGCAGGCGCCCCACATTCCTACTTCTTGAGAATTGAAGTATTTCAATAAATTAATAACTCAGTTAACTAAGTAAAGCTAGATACCAATGATCACATTTACCGATGGACTCTGTAGACTATGCACATACAACAGATCTGCACCAGTATGTCTCATCCAACATATTAAACTACAGTGTGAACTTGGTACTCCTTCCACCGAGAGGTGGGGTCATTTCCCCTGGATCTTGAGTGGTCTTTTGATTCACTTGTAACCAGTAGAATGTGCGAGAATTGATACCGTGTAACTTCTGAGGCCAGGTCAGAAAAGATGATGGTGCAGCCTCTACACTGTCTGCTGTGACCCTTGCTTTTAGAGCCCTGACCCACCTTGAGGCTGCCACGCGATGAAGCCCCAGCTACATGGAGAAGCCAGGTAGAGGTGGTAATTTAAATGACAACCCAAACTCAGATCTCAGGTCATGGTTCTTGGCTGTGGATTGGACTTGTGAGCAAAAACCTTCTCATAAGTCAAGCTTCCAGTTATAGAATCTTCCAGGTTGAAATCCCATACATTTTTTCATGCCCTGTCTGAATTCCTGAGCCCCCAAACCTATGAACATAACAAAATGGTTGTCTTAAGCTGTTAATTTTTAAGGTAATTTGTTAAATAGTGCTACTAACAGAAGCACCATGCACCTACACGTTCCAGGGAATTAGAACACTGAAAATATGTTGTCCTCAAATTACGTATTAAATTTTTAATTATTTAAGAGACGAGTTGATAGCCTATAGTGCCCCAGAGTCATGGCTTTCCACTTCTTTAATTGCAGAGATAGAAAAACCTTGTGCCACATCTTGGAAGTTGTCCTTAAGAAAACATCTCCACATCTGATTAGAATGCAAAATATGCCCCCACCCCCCACCAAAAGATTCTGTGTACTTGTATCCTCTACCTGGAAGAATAGTGAACTCTTCCTTTCACCTGAGCTGAGCCAGGTGAGGTTAGAACTTTTTGTGAATTTAGATGTATTTTCCATCTGAAGAAGAAATTGTGGTCTCATTTTTCAAGACCATGTTGGAATTTTTAAAAAATTCTGATTTATTTTAAAATGTGCATGCAGTAAGATTTACATATTTTGGTCTACAGTTCTTATGATTGTGACAAATCCCTAGAGTTCTGTGACCACCACCACAATAAAGATATGGAACAGTCCCATCTCCTCTGCCTTCCCACCAAATAAAAAAAAAAAGAAGAAGAAAGAGAAAGAACGATAGATAGATGTTTTCTCCTAAGTAAATGCCTAGGAATAGAATAGGATCATATGCTAGGCATATTTAACTTTGTGTGAAACTATTAAACTGCTTTTGTTGTTAGTTTTGTTTAGAGATTTTCTACATCTTTAGTTAGGTTTTCCCCTAGATATTTGATACTTTTGGTCCTGTTATAAATGGTATCTTTTTTAGTGGTTGTCCCAGAGTTTGCAATATACATTTGCAATTAATCCAAATCCACTTTTATTTATTTATTTTTTAAAGATTTTATTTATTTGTCAGAGAGACAGAAAGAGAGCACAAGCAGGGGGAGTGGCAGGCAGAAGGACAGGGAGAAGCAGACTCCTAGGCAAGCAGGGAGCCTGATATGGGGCTCGATCCCAGGACCCTGAGATCATGACCTGAGCTGAAGGCAGACACTTAACTGATGGAGCCACCCAGGAATCCCCCAAATCCACTTTTAAATAACTCTATACCACTTCACAAGTAGTGCAGGAACCTTATGATAACAAAATATGCCTTGTTCCTCCTTGCCATCCTTTGTATCATCACTGTCATTTATTTCACTTATGTAGAAGCACATATTTATTATATAGATACATAAATATACTGTTGCTATTTTTTAAAAGATTTTATTTATGGTTCTAAAATAGAGAGAGTACACAGGCAAAGAGCAAAGCACAGGGAGCAGCAGGCAGAGGGAGAAGCAGACTTGCACTGAGCAAGGAGCCCAGTGTAGGACCTGGTCTTAGGATTCCCAGATCATGACCTGAGCAGAAGGCAGACACTTAACAGACTGAGCCACCCAGTCGTCCCTGTATTGTTGCTATTACTATTTTGAACAAACCAATGAAACTTCTTTTAACATTTCTTGTAAGGCAGGTCTGCTGGCAACAAATTCCCTCAATGACGGTTTGTCTGAAAAAGGCTTTATTTCTGCTTGCACTTTTGAAGAATAATTTTGCAGGATATAGAATTTGGGTTGGTGGGTCTTTTCTCTCACCATTTAAAATATTTCATATCACTCTCTTCTTGCTTGCTTTTCTGAGAAGTAGGATATAGTTCTTCTTGTTGCTGCCCTATAGGTAAGGTGTTACCCTCCCACCCCCCACCCCCCACCCCGGCATCTTCTAAGATTTTTTTCTTTATCTTCAATTTTCTACAGTTTGACTATGATATGCCTAGATGTAGTTTTTGGAGGGTGTTTATCCTGCCAAGTGTTCTTTGAGTTTCCCAGGTCTGTGATTTAGTGTCTGACATTAATTTAGGGAAGTTCTCAATCGTTACTGCTTTACATATTTCTGCGATTCCTTTCCTTCTAATATTCCCATTACAGCTTTTGTGGTTGTTGCAAAGTTCGTGGATATTCTGTTTCTTTTTTTTCTTTCTGTCCTTTTTTTTTTTCCTTTTTGCTTTTCAGTTTGGGATATTTCTACTGTCCTATCAAGAGCAGAAAGAGATTCTTTCCTCAGCTTTATACTACTGAGGCCAACAAAGTAATTCTTCATTTCTGTTACAGTGTTCTCTCTAACATTTCTTCTTGATTCTTTCTTAGGATTTCCATCTCTTTGCTTACATTATCCATCAGGTCTTGCCTATTGTCTATATCTCCAGTAGATATTTAAAATTTCATTTTAAATTCACAGTCTAAAAATGACAACAATCCTGTCACATCTGAGTCTGGTTCTGATTCTTGTTCTGTCTCTTCAAACTGTGTTTTTTGCACCGTCTAGAAGTACCAGTACAATGTTAAGTAGAAGGGGTGAGAGAGAACATTCTTCTCTTGTTCGTAAAATAGGGGGCAAGCACTCCATCTTGAACACTGAGTACAATATTAGCTAAGGGTTTTTGGTAGATGTCTTTTATCAGGTTGAAGAAATTCCTTTCTCTTCCTGTTTTATTGAGTGTTCAATTTTATCAAATCCTTTCTCTGTATCTATTGAGATGAACATACTGGTTTTCTGTTTAAGTTTGTTAATATGTTGACTTACAGTGATTGATTTTGAAATATTAAACCTTGCATTTCTGAGATAAACCTCACTTGGTTATGGGGTTATTTTTTTCTTTTACATATTGTTGTATTTAATCTACTAAAGTTTTGTTTGGAATTTTTTTTTAAGATTCTATTTATTTATTTGACAGAGATCACAAGTAGGCAGAGAGGCAGGCAGAGAGAGAGGAGGAAGCAGGCTCCCCGTGGAGCAGAGAGCCTGATGCGGGGCTCGATCCCAGGACTCTGGGTTCATGACCCGAGCCGAAGGCAGAGGCTTTAACCCACTGAGCCACCCAGGCGCCCCTTGTTTGGAATTTTTGCATCTCTTTTCATGAAACCTAATGGAATGAGTTGCCTGCCTGTCATGGCAGACCACTTTACCTGTTGAGATTTTATTTTCCTGTTTGTGAAAGGAAGAGGCTGGATAAATGATTTATCCATTATTTTCCATTATACAGGAAACTAGTCTTTTCTGTAATTCATATTTTTCCATGATTGACATTTATGTTAATTAATCTTTTAAAATTATTTTATGTATATTTTATTATATATAAAAGTACAATAGCATAAGTATATTATTAAGTGATAGATATACATATATTGATGGTGACTGCTCAAAACATTTTAAATGAAGGGGTATTTGGTGAAAAACTTCTGGAAAACGCTGCTGTATATAATTCTCCTCACTAGGAGGGCTAGGCTTTCTCATAAGCCTCAGTCTTTCCCACCCAGGGCACTTTGCTATTATTATTAGTCTCTGAGGTTGCTTTGGACACTTACATAAAACTTCATTTCATCCTTAAAATAGTCCTGTAGGCAGACTTATTAGTTAACTCGAGATCGCAGACCTAATTAAGGCAGAGCTGGAATTAAGACCTAAGTCTGTCTGATTTCAAATCTGATATTCTGTCTTTTAAAACTTAGATGAGGGGCACCTGGGTGGCTCAGTCATTAAGCATCTGCCTTTGGCTCAAGTCATGATCCCAGGGTCCTGGGATCAAGCTCCCAATCAGGCTCCCTGCTCAGTGGGGAGCCTGCTTCTCCCACCCCCCGCCCCAGCTTGTGTTCCTGCTCTATGTGAAATACATATATTTAAAACAAAACAAAACAAACTTAGATGAAGGGTACCTGGTGGCTCATCTGGTTAAGTGTCTGACTCTTGATGTCAGCTCAGGTCATGATCTCAGAGCCTGAGATCCAGCTCTGTGTCAAGCCCTGTGTCAGAGTCTGCTTGAGGATTCCTTCCCTCTCCCTCTGCCCCCACCCCAAATAAATAAATCTTTTAAATAAACAAACAAACAAATAAATAAAACTTTAAATAAAATTTTAATTATGAAAATTTTAAATACACCAAAATGTATAGAAATTGGAAGACACCATATACCCACTTCCCAGAAGTAACAAATGTTAACATTTTTTTCTGCATTTTATTTTTATCTCTTTTTAAAAAAATAAACAGGATATGTAGCTAAATCCCCCTCCTTCAGTGTCTCTTTCCCTTACTAGT
This sequence comes from Mustela nivalis, assembly GCF_964662115.1. Lineage (NCBI taxonomy): Eukaryota > Metazoa > Chordata > Mammalia > Carnivora > Mustelidae > Mustela > Mustela nivalis. Next base: position 95,419,024 of record NC_139040.1, read on the forward strand.
ACCAATATGTGTATATGATCCCCATGGTTAATTTTTTTCCACATACAAATGTACCCATAAATAATTTATAGTATTGTTTTGGGCATTTAAAAGTGTACATAGTGGTACAACACTAATATATATATATCATATGGTGATTGAAAACAAGTAGAAAAGGGATATATGTATGTATATATGTACACATATAAAAATATATACATGTACATATAGATATGTATACATATATATATCTCCCTTTGCTACTCGCTATTTTCAGTCACCATATGATGATGAGATATTTCCATGTCAGTATATGTAGATCTAGTTTGCATACTCTCCTTGTTTTATGGTATTCTATTTTATGAATAAACTACAGTTTATCAACATCTTTTTTTATATTAAAAATTTTTGATCATTTTATTTGTTTTTTTTCATATGATAAGTGTACTTTTTAATCCCTACCCCCTATTTCACCCATCTGCCTGCCCACCTCTCTTCTAGTAATCATCAGTTTGTTCTCTATTGTTAAGAGTCGGCTTCTTCCTTTGTCTCTCTCTCTCTCGCTCTCTCTCATTTTTTCCCTTTGCTCATTTGTTTTGTTTTTTTAAATTCCATGTATGGGTGACATCATATGGTCTTTGTCTTTCTCCAACTGACTTATTTCCCTTAGCATTATACTATTAGCATTGTTGCAAATGGCAAGACCTATTTCTTTTTTGTGGCTGAATAATATTCCATTATGACTTTTTTTTTTTTTAAGGATTTGTTCTCCATTTCTTTGAGAGAGAGAGAGAGAGAGCAGGCAGAGGAAGGAGTAGAGGGAGAGGGACAAGAGACTCTGTGCTGAGTGTAGAGCCCTTCACAGGGCTTGATTCCACAACCCTGAGATCATGACCCGAGCCGAAATATAGAGTCAGATACTTAACCAAGTAAGACATCCAGGCTCTCCTATTCATCTGCTTTTTTGTTTTTTTAAGTTTTGTTTATTTCCTTGAGAGAGAGAGAGAAATAGAGAGTGGGGAGAAGGCAGAGGAAGAGAATCTTTAGACAGACTTTCCCATGAGCACAGAGCCCTACATCGGGCTCCATCTCACAACCCTGAGATCATGACCCGAGCCAAAATGAAGGGTCAGCTGCTCCACCACCTGAGCCACCCAGGCACCCCTATCCATTCATCTACTGATGGATATTTGGGCTACGGCCATAGTTTGGTTATTGTAAATCATGCTTTCAGTTTCTTATTGTATTAGTTTCTTAGGGCCCCTGTATCAAATTACTACAACTAAGGGGCTTAAAATAGTGGAAATGTACTCTTATGGTTTTGGAGGCCAGAAGTCTCAAATCAGTATCACAGAATGAGATTAAGATGTCAGCAGGGTCTTCATGGTACCTCTGGAAATTCTGTGGGAGAATGAGATCCTTGCTTCTTCAGTGGTTGCTGGCATTCCTTGGCTTGCAACCACATTGCTTCAGTCTCTCCCTGTGCCTTCACATCACCTCCTCCTACTGTGTGTGTGTGTGTGTGTGTGTGTGTGAAATATCTCTATCTTTTTTCTTATAAGGATATATGTGACAGCAATTAGGGTCCACCTGGATAATCTAGTGTTCAAGATCCATAGTTTAAGGTCCATAAATTAGTCACATTTGCAGAGACTCTTTTTCCAAAGAAAGTAATGTTTACAAGTTCCAAAGATCAGGACCTGATATCTTTGGGGGTCATCCTTCAATCTTCTACCACTTATGAACAGCTGTATTTCTCTTATGAATAGCCACAAGGGAAACACCTTTGTACATGTCTCTGTAACTATGTGCTGGTTTCTCTAGAATAGGAACATAGAAGTAGAATTGCTGGGCTATAGACTGTATCTTCAACTTTACTAAAGAAGTTAAATTATTCCCTGAAGTGATAGTACCAATATGTATTTTTATACCTTGTGTATTACTCATTTTTCTGTTGGGATTTAGTCTTACTGCTTTGTTCTTGATGCATTTTGGGTATGAGTTGCTTATGTATGTTACAGACATACTCTCTATCTGGATTTCTCTTTGCACTTTCCGTATGGTGCCTTTTGCCATGTGGAAGTTTAAAATTTTAATTGTAAATCATTTTAACCACTCTATTTCTTTACGGTTTGTTCATTTTGCATCCTCTTTAAGAAACTATGAATACTATATGGGTTGCCAGTCTTCACAGCACCATGTATTGAGTAAACCTGTCCTTTTCCCAGTGGTTTGTGTTGACATTTCTGACCTATTTCATGGGCCCATATCCATATGAATCAGTCTCTAGGCTCTCCATTTTGCTAAATTTGTCAGTACCACCGGTTTTAATTTGTTACTGTAGCATCATAACAAGTTGTGATATACAGCGGCGTTCTAATTTTTCTTATTATTATTCCTAGGCCTTGAATTTTCCATATCACTTTTATGACCACTTTTTCTAGTTCTTTAAAAAGCCAGATTGGATTTTGACTGGAATTTTGCTGAATTTATAGATTAAAGGAGGGGCGTAATTGCTGTATTCTGAAACAGAGATTTCCTGTCTGTGAGGCAAATGTGATAACCACTACACTACGGAAATGCGGCTCATTTCCTGTCTGTGAATATGGTATATCCTGTTTTATAATATAGTTTTGTTCCTGTTGCAAATATTGTCTTTTCACTTTAAAGTTATATTTCTAATTGTCTGCTTCTGGTATATATGAATGTTACAGACTTTTGTATTTGATCTCATTTTTTCTTTTGAGTTCTGTAGATACTTTTGGATTCTATTTTGGGCCATATCCTATAAACTGCAAATAATGACAGACTTGCCTCTTCCCTTTTAATCTTTATGATCTTTTCTTTCTTTTTTTCTTCTTTCTTTCCTTCTCTCTTTCTTTCTTTTTATTATATCAGCTAGGAGCTGTGATGATGCAGTATATGAAAGAAGTAGTAGTAGAAGATGTCCTTATCTTCTTTCCTGACTTAAAAAATAGATACTTCTAATATTTCACCATTATGTACTCTACTTGTCCTTGGTTTTTGGTAGATTGCAGACATTTTATTTCAGTTTTTCACATCTTTGTTCATAAAGGAAATAGGCCTAATACTTTTTCTTTTCTCATACTAGCTTTTGTCCATGTTTTATAACATTCTCATAAAATGAGTTTCAGAACATTCACTCTGTTTTTCAGAACAGTTTGTAGAAGGTAGGTATTGTCAGTTCTCTGAAGGTTTTGTTGAAGTTGCCTGTAAAAGCACACAGCCCTTCCTTTTTTTCTGGGGGTAGATTTTTAACTAATGATTCACTTTCTTTATGGATAATATATCTTATTCCAGATTTCGATTTCTCCGTGAGTTGGAAAACTATATCTTTTTGAGAAACTTTTTTCATTTTGTCTAGTTTAAAAGTTTTATCACCTTTACAGCTCTCACACTGTTGATCTGTGCCTTCCCTCTTCTTTTAAAATCAATTTTACTAGAATTTTTTTAAATTTTCTTTTTTTTTCTTTTTTTTTTTTTTTTTAGGATTTTGTTTGTTTATTTGAGAAAGCAAGCATGCATGAGCTGGGGGTAGAGGGTAGAGGAAGAGAGAGAGGGAAAAGCAGACTTTCCACTGAGCAGGGAGCTGAATGCAGGGTTCCATCAGGACCCTGGAACCTTGATCTGAGTTGAAGGCAGACGCTTAACCAACGGAACCACACAGGCAACACTTAACTAGAGTTTTTTGTTTGACTAGTTTTAAAAGTAACATTTCAATTGTTAACCCTCTTTATTTTTGCTTTGTTTTATATTTCATTATTTCCTCCTCTTGTTTTTATTATGCCCTTTCTATTTTCCTTTGTGTTTATTTTCTAACTTCTTGATTGGACATTTGTTTCACTGATTATCAGTCTTTATTCTCTAAGAAATATACTTAAGGCTGAGTGTGTTTATTGTCCTTCATATGCAAATAGTTCCTAATATTGGCCAATTAATTATTTTTAAATTTCCAAATGTGTATGAGGTTAGCTTTTAGTTCTTGATTTCTCTTTTTGTTACATTTAGTTAGAGAATATAGTTTGCATGACACTGATTCTTTGATATTTATTGAGATTCGCTTTGTAGGTCTGAGACTGTTATTTTCTGAAATTTATTTTTCTCTTTTGAAGTTGAACTGGGTTAATACTTCTAGATTTATAATGATCTTCCCTTGACCTTTTGAAGATTTTCCATTGTCTTCTGCCCTCCATTGTGGTTATTGGTTAAGTCTCTTAATACAATTGCTCCTCTGTAGTGGTAGTCTTTTTCTTCTCAGATTGCCTTTCTCTTTGTTTTTGGTGTTCTGTAGTTTCATTACAGTGTATCTTGGGACTATTTGTAGCTGTTCAGTTTGAAAACTGTTGTGAGCCATTGTCTCATCAAATATCTTCTGTAGTCCCTTCTGTTTTCCTCCTCAAACTCCCAGTCTGTTCTTTGTCTCTTAACTTCTTGTCACACTTCTCTTTCTTCTCCATGTCATTTAACCTCTCATTCATTCTTTCACTTATTTTTCATTTTGTGCTACATTCTTGGCATTTTCCTTAAATCCATCATCCAGTTCATTGATTCAGTAACTGTACCTTACAGTTCCTGTGTTTATTTAGTTTGTGTGTGTTCAATATTTCTGTTATTTCTCACAGCATCTTGTTCTTTTCTTATGGTCTCTCTATGTTTTATCTCTAATAATTCTTTTCTCTTTAAAGATTTTTTATTCATTTATTTGAGAGAGTGAGAGAGCATGTGCATGAGCAGGAGGAGGTGAGGAGAGAGAAGCTGACTCCCTGCTGAGCAGAAAGCCCATCATGGACCTCTGTCCTAGGACCCTGAGATCATGACCTGAGCTGAAGGCAGGCACTTAACCCACTGAGCCACCAAGACATCTCTCTTTAATAATTCTAAACATAATAATTTCGTAGTCCATTACCAAATTTTGTTCTATTGTCCCACATACATGGGGTGCTTAGCTTCTGTTTATCTGGTGACTCTCATTCATGATGGATCATTTCCTTTTATGTTTTTGAAGCTTATCTTAAACTGTATTTCCTTCCCACACTACAGTGTTTCTTTGCTCTTTGGGTTGGCCCTACAGAGTAGTTTTGTTCTGTTTTAAACCCTCTTAGTTTGAATTAACTCTAGACTTACAGAAATGTTTCCAAAATGTTACAGAGAATTCCCATATACTCCTTACCCAGCTTCTAATGATAGCATCCAGCCATAGTGCGGTTATCAAAACCAGGAAATTAACTCTGGGACAACACTATAAACTAAATATGTTATTTGAATTTCACCAATTTCTTTCACTAATGTTCTTCTTCTGTCTCAGGATTCTATCTGGGATTCCACATTGCATTAGTTGTTTTTTCTTAGTTTCCTGTGATCTATAACATTTCAATTTCAGTCTTTCTTTACCTTTTTTTTTAAAGATTTTTATTCATTCATTTGAGAGAGAGCACAGAGGGAGAGGGACAGACCACTGTGCTGAGCAGGAAGACTGACACAGGGCCCTATCCCAGGACACACAAGATCATGACCTGAGCCAAAGGCAGACGCTTAACCAACTGAGCCACCCAGGCACCCCATTCTTTCTTTGCCTTTTATGAACTTGATATTTTTGAAGAGTATTAATCAGTTATTTTGTAGAATGTCCCTCAATTTGGAGTTGTCTCATGTTTTCTCATGGTTGGACTAAGGTTATACACTTTTGAATACTACAGAAATGACATACCTTTCTTAGGACATCATATCAAGGGGCTGATGATGGCAAAATATCTTACTCCTGGTAACATTGGCTTTGATCGCTTGACTAAAGCCATGTTTACCAGATTTCTCCACTGTAAAGTTACTCATCTTTCCTTTTATAGTGAACGAATACCTTGAGAGTATTGATTTGCAACTATGCAGATCCTGCTTTTCCTCAAACTTTAACTTACTAATTTTAACATCCAGTACTAGAACATTCAGAGTAGTTTTGATTTTACCCCTCTGGGTTGGCTTATAAACTGGACTTAATTTCATCTTAATTTCAGTGTTAATTTATTGCCTTCGAGCATTCCACAGTAAATGGGTAAAATAAATTTATACTCCAAATTTTTATTTGGCAGAACATTGGCTTTGAGTTCTGAAAGATAACTTTTTTTGGGGGGGGTGCTCAGAGACTCAGTAGAGAAAAGGTCCACTGTCATCTCCCTTGGCCAGCAGGCAGAGTTCATTCATCCTTCTTTCACTTCAACTGAAGCCCTTTACAGTCCTAGCTTTGTGCCCAGGTTTTGTGTGTAGGCGTTCCAGATTGTTATCCTCCTTGGCCAGAGGCCTTGTCTCTTGTGCCTGAATGAGCGTTAAAATCCGGGTTCTTACCTGTTAATCGTGTTTGATTCTCACTTCCCCCATGTGGTACCTTATTAGCTTGTACTACACCTTCCCCTCTGGCTGTCAGCTACCTCTTTGCTTTGGTACCTGCTACATTTTCTCTCCTTTTTCACAAGCTCAGCCAGGAGTTTAAGCTTTAATTGTTGCCTCGTCTACCATTTTGCCACACACAAACTCTCCACCATGCCATATGGGCTCTCTAAAATTACACTAGAGAAAATACTGACTAGACACATTATGATTAATACCTGTGCTGCAGTGGATTTGGCTTTGCTCGTGTAGGCCTAGTTAAAATCCGCTCCACTATTTAAAAATCTTAATAACTCTCAGGCTTTTCTCTTTCTATTTTGGAAGCATATCCATTCTTACAGCCTTGAGTTTTATGGGATGCTAGAAAAAATTCTTGGCATTTTAGAATAAATAAACCATATAATGTTGTGCCAAAACAGATAGACTATTTCTTATGTTTCTAAAGAGTGGAAAAAGGACCAACGCTTTTTCTGAGGTTTTATATATACATATATATTTATACTGTGTTTCTTTTATTTCTTTTTCCATGATTATATTCTTGTGGGAGTGGGTAAATCATTAACAGTGAAACGACTGTTTCATCCAAAATTCAGCGTTCTAATGGTCTCTTTTCTAAACGAAGTCTCTGTGAATAAAAGCATGGCGGCTGTGTGGCCATCTAGTTGGTAACAAATGACCAGGCTAGTGCCACCCAAGCTTTCTTCTTTAATTAGAGTCCAACTTTTGTTTTAAAAAAGGAGAATGGTAACAAAACGCTAATTTTTTGTTCCATAGAGGGAGAATTAGGATGTAAAAATTACGGTAAACAGAGAGAACGCTGCACAGCAGGGAGGGAATGACACTTGGGCCCCCATAGGGTATGTCCTGCCCAGCCATTCTTTTTGCAACCCAGTGGCCTGGGTGTGGAAGGCATGCTTCAGTGTAGTGTTGAGCCATGTCCATTTTTATTCATTCATTTAATAAACATATGTTAAACTCCTACTCTGTGCCAGGCCCTGTGGTGGCTGATGGAGCTTCAGAGGTCAGTGAGCTGCCTTGGAGAATGCCACCTTGTCTCTGAACCCCTACCACCTACCATGGATCCTGACAGTGCTGTTTTCAGGCTGTCATTCTGGGTCATTCTCTTCCCATACTGTTTTGGAGGGGGGGGGCAGCTGTCCTTTGCTGTCCAGCTTTCTCCCACCCCTGAAGACATGGTTCCAGTTACCGTTCTTAAGATGTTCCCGACCACCCCAGTTCTCGGTGATCCCCTGCCTCTTTGACCTCATTGCCTTTCTGGTCAGGGCCACTCAGCACATCTTTTTCTTGCCTCACACACAAAAGTTGAAGAATCAATGACTTAGTGAATGTATGAACAAAAGCAGTGCCTTTTGTTTGGATTCAATTTTCACTCAGTAGTTAAGATCCTCTTGAAAGGGTATTCCTAGACCAATGTTGGCCTTTCTCGATGGACAGTTCATTCTACCACCTCCTAATAATTATAATGATACCTGGTACTTACACTCTGCTGCCTACACAAAAGTTCTGTACTAAATGCTTTCTGTGTGACTCGTCTAACCCTCACAGTAGCCCTAAAAAGTAGATACTTCTACTATTTTCATTTTGCAGACAAGGTAGCTGGGACACAGAGAGCTTAAGGAACCCACCCAACATGGCTTACTAACTTGCAGAGCTGAGATTTGCACCACGTGGTCTAGCAGTTTTGTCATGAGTTAAGATTTAGAGTAAAACTTGCTAAGGGTGACTCCTCATTCTGCCCCTCTAATGCCTTACAAGCCTCACCTGTGAGATGAGAATAATTCAGGAGATTACTGGGGGAACTGAATGAGTTAAAGATATGCCAAACACCAAGCCAGTAAATACCCCATGACCTTAGCTCCGTCCACTCCCCTCACCACTAGCCACGTGAAATTTCCACGTTCTGAGCCTGGAAAGCATGAGTATGCTCCTGGATGGCCCAGCAGCCTTGAGATCTTTGCTCTCACTCACTGAAATCTTTTGCCTTGCCTCTACCTTTTCTGGAGGGCTCTCCTCCACAATGGGGGTGATGGGGGTGATGGATGAGGAATTGCAATGATGCAGGATCCTGCAGAGGGGATGGAAAGAACCGTAGGAGAAGCTCACTACCTTACTACACGGAGGCTTCTCCTCGCTACTGTGAGGGTTAGACGAGTCACACAGAAAGCATTTAGTACAGAACTTTTGTGTAGGCAGCAGAGTGTAAGTATCTGCTGTCACCGTGGTGGTTCATCAGGCCTCCGGAAAGCTGAGGCATGAAGTGACTGTGGTCAGCCCCTGCTGCTGGCCCCTGGGAGAGACCAGTGTGTGGCCTGGGAGGGATTGTGCTGCAGCCCCCAGTACTGCCCCGAGTGGGAACCATGGCCCCAGAAGCAGTGGGGCAGTTAGGTTTGTGACTACCAACCAGCTTCCCTGTTTGGTTTTCTCTTGACTGACTTCCTGCTCATTTTTCCTTTTTTTTTTTTTTTTTCTGTTGTTGAAATGTCAAACGGTGAACAGATTAACATATTTGTTTGATTTTTGATTTAGAGCCACAGAGGCTTTATCAGCCTATGGATTTCTTATATTACTCTGAAAACCACTATATTTAGGCCTAATGTTCTATGGTTACACACTAGGATCCATTACATAATTTAAGCATGGGGTGTTTAAAACAAAGAAGCCAGGAACAAGTTCTCATTATATTATCTGGATTAAAAATGATTTCTCACTGATGTGGCAAAGTTTAAAAGTTCTAGCCACTGTTAAAGTGGAGGTGGGTGGCTGGCCTAGGTTGGATCCATGACTTCTGATTCAGATAAGTGATTTCGCTGTCATCCCAGTGCTGCCTCTCCCAAGCTCAGAATTCTTCATAGAAGACCAAAAACAAATCCAGAAATAGGCCTCTGCAATATGTAAGAAATTTTCCAACTTTGTATTTGGATAAAGAAGTAAATCATTGTGTTCATTAAAGTACTTCTCCTTCTTTCTTTTCGGATTTACTTCCTGGCACAAGAGAGCCAGTTGCTGTAATGAGAATCTGTCAATTGAGCATGAGTCTACCCTAAGACCTTTAGGTGACTAAGTGGTCCTAGGGAAGGGTCATAGTTAGAGATGTGCAGATTGTGACCTGCACAGCTCTGGGGACACCAAGCATGGAGAGTCCCCCTGTCAGTGGTTGGGGTATGGGGACAAGGCTCCCAGCATTTACTCTGCCACTTAGCCTCTTCTTTCCCTGTCAACCCCCACCCAAATTTGGCTTCTTGGTCTCCAAATCAAAAGCTTGTCATCCTCCCCTTCTCCCTTCTTTCTTCCCTCCCTCTTTTCATGTTGACTTGGGCACGCTTAATGAGGGTAGATATGATTGGATCCCCCCTTTCTTTCATGGCTCCCTTCCCCCGCCACCCACCAATATGCACATACCTTATCTGGGACAGAGCCTATCAAATTTGGTGAAGCACAACCACACATCAAACGCCCAGAATGTTCTAGAGACCTCTCTGTGAGGTTGTGTAAGCAGAGGGAAACTAAGCTGTGCAGTACAGGAGAAGCAATGTGGATTCCAAAAATGCTTTATCATAAAATTGGGTTTTGTTTAACTATTTTTAGGAGATCGTTATAGTCACAACCAGATGTATGATGGTCTCAGCAAGAGCAGGCCGTTTTGAGCAGCAGACACACCAAAATAGGGAAAGAGTTGTGTTAAAAGGTCCAAAACACATTTTTTTCTGAATTAAAAATTAAATGGGCCATCATGGGAGAGAGGACATTACAGAAAACTCCATAGTAAGCCAGAGAACTTGCTTTAGAGATAACTCCCAAACAGGGTGATGTAAGGAAGGGATTAAGAGGATGAAAAAAAAAAAAAAGAGCAGGATTGGAGGGAGGGAGGGAACTAAAGGAATAATCAAAGATAATTATTTAAGAGAAATCCTTTTCTAAGCTAAAAAAAAAAAATCTGGAGATTGAGAGAATTCACTGTTTGAAGCAAAATACATGAGAAGAGATCACTAAATATCCCAGGGTAAAAATGTACAGGTCATATATATAATGTTCTCATAAAGAACATTAAAGCAAAACCTAAGCAAAGCTTAAAAAACATCACCACCACCAGCAGCAGAACCAAGGATCTAAAAAGCAAAAAGAATGAACACAATGAACAGGCAACAGAATGAACAAATAATCCAATCAAGAAATGGGCAGAGGACATGAACAGACACTTCTGCAAAGAAGACATCCAGATGGCCAACAGACACATGAAAAAGTACTCCATAGCACTCGGCATCAGGGAAATACAAATCAAAACCACAATGAGGTATGACCTCACACCAGTCAGAATGGCTAAAATCAACAAGGAATCTTCAGTGCTTTGAGAGCAAACAAATTGGGCCCTGGTTGGTTGTTGTACATGGGGACAATCAAAACGTTTTTAAACCTTCAAGAAGACAAAACATAGTTTTACTCAATTTGAATTAAAAAATTACTCAAAGTAATGCATTTCTTTAATATGTTACCCAAGACCATGAAGATAAAATCAAAATTCAGTACTCAAGGAGGACATCTTATCTTAACAAATTGGAACAGCACTGGACCCTAAAACAACTTTCTCTCTCTCTCTTTCTCTCTCACATACATACACACGATTATACATCCCAACTCCAAGGTCAAATGTTATTTCAAGAGGTGAATGATATTGTCACAAATTTAAAAGGATGATGACATGGATTATGCCACAGACAAAATAGCCAAGTCTTAGCAAGACAGAGTGGGGAAACAAAGAGCTGAATTCTTTTTTTTTTTTTTTAAGATTTTATTTATTTATTTGATAGAGATCACAAGTAGGCAGAGAGGCAGGCAGAGAGAGAGAGGGAAGCAGGGTCCCTGCTGAGCAGAGAGCCCGATGTGGGGCTCGATCCCAGGACCCTGGGATCATGATCTGAGCCGAAGGCAGAGGCTTTAACCCACTGAGCCACCCAGGCGCCCCAAAGGGCTGAATTCTAAACATTCCATCTTGAGAGTAAAATCTTGTATTTCATCCTTATCTTTGGAACTTAGGTAGATCTAAGATTAAAATATTTTAGGGCAGTTTCTATTTCACCGAGATAGAATGGTAGAATCTAATCATTTCACAATGCATATGTATATGAAATCATCATGTTGTATACCTTCAATATATATAATTTTGTCTGCCAGTTATACCTCAGTAAAGCTGGGGGATAAAAAAGGAATTCTGGGGAATGGGACTGGAGATTGGAGCAGTGAAGACATTCCTTATAGAACTTCTTGTATTTTTTGAAATTGTACCGTGACACATTCATTTCTAATATTAAAACCTATTATTAAGAAAAAAAATATAGAGACAAGCACAGTGTTCCTTTTTAGAAAAAGAATTTGCAAAACTGAAGAGCAAAGTTAGTACAGTCTTCATTGCAAAAGACAAATAGCAACAGATGTTATACATGAAAAACTGAAAGTGAAAAATAAGATGACAGGGAAAATGAGTCCAAGAGAAGTCTTGACCATCAGTGTAAACTCCCTGATCACCGTTAGAACTGTTAGGACACGTTCCACCTGCCCGGGGTTGGCCTATGGTCACAGCTTTTTTTCACTTTCCCTTTTAATTTCTTGAGGTCTCATGGGCCATATTACCAGGAATTCCTCTTGAGGAATATACCAGTGTATTCCCCCTGAGAACTCTTCTCTACACCTTCCCCCTTAGTTGTCCAGGAACCCCAGGAGGGTTACATCATCCAACGAAGATGAGACCATTGTCAAACACCACTGCTGTGGCTCCCTGCGGTCACAAGGCTGCTGTGGGAGGCTGTTCTGCCAGGCTGATGGGTGCCATTTAGCTACACAGAAAGTCAAATGTTCGGTTTTTTAAGTTGGGAGAGACATGATCATGTCTATAAAGGCAAAGGGAGAGGACCAATAGTGACCAAGAAAGCAAAGACACAGATGACAAACTGGGTGATTGATGGATCAATGAGCAGTTAAGGATGGGTCAAGACTCAGGTATGCCTTTTGCCATTCCCTCCAATGGATGTTTCAAACGTTCTCTCTTTTCACCATTTTCCTCACACTCATGGTACAAAACCTCATCTCCAGGTTAACAGAGGCTGTAGAGGTCCCTCCTGAGATACAGACCTCCTCCATGTCCCTGCATCCATAACTTGGCATTCTTCCTTTCTCATCTCAGTAGAAAAGGTGTCCCCCCTGCTCTTCAAAGCTAGCTTTCATGATGGCCTTGTCTCATCAAGAGACCTGGAGCCCATCCTTGGCTCCATCCTTTTGCCCCATCGCCCCTGCACCAGCAGCCCTCGCTGGTGTGCCAACCCTCACGTTGCTTTCTGAGTGCTCTGACATCCAACTCTCTGCTGTCCTCTTGTTCAATGCTCAGGAGATTCCTTTCACCTGCAGAGGAAAACCCAGGTGCCCTAACATGGCACCTCATGTGCCTTTTGTGATTGGACCTCACCTGCCAGCTCTCTAACCCCTTGTTCCACTTCCTTGTGTTCTACTTATCCCAAGAATCCTGACCATCTGGGTTCATATCTTGACTTCACCACTTACTAGCTGTATGCCCTTGGGAAGTTTGCTGAATCTCTCTGGGCCTTAGTTTCTCATCCATAAAATGGGGATAATCAGGTACATCTGAGTGGCTTAGTAAGTTAAGCATCTGCCTTCTGCTCAGGTCATGATATGTGGGTCCTGGGGATGGAGCTCTGAGGAGGGCTCCTTGTTCAACAGGAAGTCTCCTCCTTCCTCTCCCTTTGCCCCCACCCCTCATGTTATCTCTCTCTCAAATAATCTTCAAAAAAATGGGGATAATCAAAGTTCCTGCTTAAAGGGCTTCTGTGGGAGAGATGAGTTCCTGCTTATGAAATAGTTGGATTAATGGATGCCTTCATGCATAACATGAATATACAGTTAACCACCTTTTTTTTTTAATATTTTATTTATTTATTTGACAGAAAGAGACCGAGAGGGAGCCCAAGCAGAGGAAGTGGGAGAGCGAGAAACAGGCTTCCCATTGAGCAGGGATCCCGAGGCAGGGCTCAATCCCAGGACCCCAGAATCGTGACCCAAGCCGAAGGTAGATGCTTAACACCTGAGCCATCTAGGCGCTCCCTATAGTTAACCACCTTACCCAATCTGACAACACAGTACAGTAGAACCATCTGAACACTAGCACTAAGCCCTTGGTAAATGTGAGCTCCTGTTGTCGAGTCTTTGTACAGCTCCTCAGATGTACTATCCTCTTGTTCTCCTTGGACCTTTAAGGATACCGTTCTTTCTACAATTCCTCCAACCTCCTTCCCCTCCTTGCCCTACTTCTGTGACTGGTAAATTGTCATTCATCTTCAGGCTCTGTTCTATTACCATCTCTGTTATGAAGCCTTCCTTATTTCCCTCTACCTGTATATACATGCCAGACTGGATGTGGGGGTATTCCCTCTAAGCTTCTAGACATATCTTTATTGCAACCTCCCCCACCATTTTTTACTTTGTTGACTTGGTTTTCCTTTTGGTCAGTGAAGAACTCTAGGGTGCGGTCATTGAGGGCTGGGGATTGAATCTAGTTCATTCCTCTCTTATTCTCTATCAGTTGATGTTGCCTGACATGGAGTAAGTGTTCAAATAGCTTTTGTCAAATGAATGAATGAATCCATAGTTAAGGACATGTTCAGGCAGAACACAATGGGAGATAGATAATTTCTTAGCAAATAAGAGATGGTCAAGTTTATTAGTAATCAAATCATTATGAATTAAAATGAGACCTCATTTTTACCTGTGGAATTAGGGAAAACTTTTAAAAATGATAATATCTATTTGCATGGACATTCTGTCATTGCTGGTGTGAAAGTGAAAGCAACTTATTGCCATGTATCAAGATTTTTAAAAATGTCCTTTTTTTTTGCCTACCTGATTGTACTTCTGGGACACTATCCAAAGTAAATTATTTTACTTATATATTTATTTATATTTTTAAAGAGAAAAAAATTACTTTAGATGTCAACTAAAAAATATGTGAGGTGGGTACATAGTTTTTTCAAAATTATTTTGTGAGTAAGCAAGCCAAAAGAAAAAAGTCACTGCTTCTGTCTGTGGTGCCCATTCCCTACCCTATACCACAAGACAGCTAGTCTCTTCCTTCCTCTGTGGTCAAAGGAAATAATTTTAAATACAGACAAATGTTTACACATGGAGATGTTAATTATGACATTACTTATATAAAAATTTGAGAAAACCCCCAAAATATCCAATAGGGTGGCTTAGCATTTTTGTTTCAGAAGAATATGTGATAACAAGGAATGTATTAGTTAAATGAAAAAAAAGGCCATAAAATATGTTCACAAATATTAAGAAAAAGAAAAGACAATTAAATACCCACGCATAGAAAAGAGACTGCAAGGAAGTATACCAAAATGTTTACTTACTTGGTTATGTTTGGGCAGTAGGAATTTGTTTGACTTTTTTTTCTTGCTTTTATTACCAACCAAATTCTCTATATTTAGACATGTGTTCCTTTTATAATGGAGTAAATCCAATAAATTCTATATTTTAGAGTGTGTGTTCAGAAAGAATTAGGACTGATTGTATTCTATTTGATATGTTTTGATATTAGTAAGTCTTAAATTACTAAATTGATTGTAAACACCTGGAGGGAACAAACCTAGTCTTGTTGAGCCCATTGTTCGATCAATAAATACCTATGGGCTTCTATGGGGGTGGCCTTCCATGTAAGGTCCTCACTCCTTGCCCCTGGCCATTGTCGCAGGGACCAGGATGGCCTCTCAAACATCTAGCAACCAGTGAGAAAGAGTTAAAAACAAAAAGCCAAACAAGAGAAGTTGGCTTGGAAACAAATTATCCTTGAACACAGGGTGGGTGTTAGCCAAAAGAAAGGTGCTAGAAAATGAATAGCTTTGCTTATAAATGAAATGAATATTCATTCCTTTCTGCCCACATTGCAAGTTAGGCACCATCATCTACACTTTTCATTTGCTGCTACCAAAAAATCTTGACATAATTTAAGAAACAAAAAACACTGTTGTCCTAACCTCTTTCAATGTTAATTGAATGGTATTGTGCCAGATTGTAAAAGAATGATAGAGGAGTGGCCTTTAAGGGTTTCTCAAATTGCACCTCTATGAGGAATATTGTTAATAATCCACAGCAATTGCTCTTAACAACATGAGAATATCTCATTTTTTGTTTGGCTACACTTAAACAGCCCCAGAGTTGAGTGCACCAAGACATACTGAATTTCAAACTAAATAAATCAAAATTACCATGTACATTCCACTACATGTCAAAACAGGAAAAGCCATAGTATTTGATGTGAAATGAAGATTAGAAGAGCAATAGAGAGAAAACTAGAAGCCTGCTTTCAGTTGGAATAAGAAAACAGGGTCAGTGATTTTCAATGCAGATGTACTTCTCTTGGAGAAAACATATAAAAAAAAATCAATTTACAATGCAGATGAATTTGGCAGTAATTATGATACTGTCAAAAGATTCTTTAGTTTCCAGAGGACTTATTTCAGAGTCCATGGTGCTTGCTTGTCATTAAGAGCTTGAAAGGAATCAGAGGAATTTAAAGCTAAAATGTTAGGTGCCATTGTCAATTTAAAAATTGACCAAGAGGAGGATAGAGCATCTTTATATGTAACAGGATGAAAAGGGGCGCCTAATTTGATTTCTCAGAATTAAGCAGTTGTGCAGTTTCTCAAATATATACATTATCTAAAGAAAGGCACACCTGGAACTCATTTACTTTATCACTTCAGACTCAATCCTGAATATGACTAATTAAAACAAGTGTACCATGTTCTTTTTACATTCTGCAGATAAATTCTGTGACTTTAGTCATCAGAAACATTTCACATTTTTCTAAGATAAACTTGCTTCAGAGACGTAACTCTTTTAGTTCAATGTAAATTGAAACTATCTCCATTATGGGATTATGAGAGAAATACAAATTGTTATCATTTATTGGGCATTCAGGTTTCCAGGCACTAATGCTAAATGTTTTTTTATACCTTGCTAACTTAACCCTTGATTTTCATTTATTCAGCCAACTACTTACTATTGAAATATTACTATGTTCCAGGAGCTCTTTAAAGTGTTGGAGATTCAGCCATGAACAAAATGGTCCTGTCCTCTGTGGATCTTGTGTTCTAGTTGGGGGACAAAGATGATATACAGAAAAAGAAAGTAGAGGGTATACCAGGTTGGCATATGATGAATGCTACTGAGGAAAAGAAAGCAGAGAAGGGGTTAGGGAATGCCGGATTTATGGAGGGAGGGGGTCACAGTTTTAAAAAGAATGGTCAGAGAAGGCCTGATGGAGAAGATGACACCCAAGCAGATGTGAAGATGCCCTACAGGAGATAAAGGAACAAATCATGGAACTGTCTTGGGGAAGAGCCTTTTAGGTAGAGGGAGCAGTAAGTGTGGAGACCTTAAAGCTACAGTGTACCTGGCTTGTTTGAGGAAAAGCAAGGAGTGCAGTATGGTACGTACAGCGGGAAAGGGGATGAGGTCTAAAAGATAGAAAAGGGGTCATCTTGTCAGACATCACATAATGAGACTTTTGGGTTCTACTTCAGGAGAGATGGCAAGCCCCTCAGAGGGTTTTAAACAGAGGTTTGACATGACCAACGAAGCCAATGGTCTTGTCCAGTTTCACAAGTAAGAAACAGAACTTGGGAGAAGTTAGGTAATTTACCAAAGTTATTTATGTGTTAGTGAATTAGTGGGGCTGGAATTTTAATCTGGGTCTGTGTAATTCAAAAGCTCATACTTTTTCCCCTTAAACCACAGCTGCACCTCCCGATTGCAAAGAGGTTTATGACCCAGGCTGGAGTAGGTTATTGTCTTAGTCTGGACTTGACCTCGTGTTTCCCTTTTCTCCGTAGTTCTTTGGCTTCTCTGGCAAGGCTACCGTGTCACACAACTCCAAGGGGACACCATTTATACCCTAAGTCTATAAATGTACTCCCATCTGGACAATGTCCGGATGAAGTGACCATATATAATGACCTTTTTCTCCAATGAGAACATAAATGGTTTTGAACTATGGTCAGGCTGGTAGCAAAATCCATTTGGTCGGACATTTGTCCTGGTCCCACTTTGAAACATCTCACCGTCTCTCCTTCCTCTGACACTTACTCTACCAGCTGTTTCTACCACCTTCCACTCACTGTCTGGCAACCCACTGGTCCAACAGTATGGCGGGCTGGGATGTCCGTGATGGAAAGGCAGGGTTTTCTGTTCTGCATGGGCAGCTCAGGACCACAGTGTATAAGAGAAAATCTGAGGGACTGTAGAACATGAGCATATATGTCTGACTTCTGATTAGTAAATTGTCATCACAATTGCTGCTTGGTTTAATTTAGGCTGAACCAGATTTTCTTATAAGCCTTAGAGCATAGAGCTTCAATTCTTGAGCCCTTGTTTATGTTGAAGCTAATTTTTTTTAAGTTGGTAGGAAAGTTCTTGCTTAGACTTTACCGATTCAATGTGTAAGGAAATACCCTGAGATTCAGAGCTTTAAACTAAAGTTTTTATTCATGGTTACTTGAGTGGGTAACTTTAATGGAATTATATCTTGTAAAACTGCTTAGCATTTCATGTGTCAGAATTCTGCCTGGTTACTTCAATACCCTCTAGCAGTTTGGCATTATTTTTTGACTCTTATGACTTTAATTACAAAAACTTAGAGAAAATCATGGCAGCGTCCCTTAAAGGATTAACCAAATAATACTGTGATGATCCATATAAAATATTATTGCCAGGAACAAGGTACAGTGCTGAGTAAAGGCAAAGATGATTGCCATTTTGAGTTTTTAAGATCAGCATTAGTAATCACAGAACACCAGATCAGTACAATGAAAGCTCCTTTTATTTTTTTTTAAGATTTTATTTATTTATTTGACAGAGAGATCACAAGTAGGCAGAGGAGGCAGGCAGAGAGAGAAGGGAAGCAGGCTCCCCACTGAGCAGAGAGCCCGATGTGGGGCTTGATCTCAGGACCCTGGGGTCATGACCTGAGCCGAAGGCAGGGGCTTTACCCCACTGAGCCACCCAGGCACCCATGAAAGCTCCTTTTAAAATGAATTTTCATTTCCCTTAAATGAAGGGGCAGGAAGCACCAAGATCAGACTTTGCTCTCAGGTCATATTTCAGGTTCGCTCTGAAGGTTTATGTGAGGAAAGGCTATGTGTGATGGAAGTTGGATCTTTGTTTTTGTGGCTGTTGCTAGCAAAAATAGAATATGCAGAAGACCGTGGGTCCTCACTAGGTTAAATACAGAATTCCTAAGTGACCCAGCAGTTTTACTCCCCAAAATTGAAAACAGGCATCCAAACTAAAACTTTTACATGAATGTTCACAGCAGCACTATTCACAAGAGCCCAAGGGTGGAAACAATGCAAACGTCCTTCGATGCATAAGAGATACCCCAAATGTGGCACATTCATACAATGGTATATTACTCAGCCCCCAAAAGGAATGAAGTACTGATACAACCTGGATGAGAGCACGAAAACATTGTGCCAAGCAGAAAAAGCCAGACACAAAAGACACCTTATTTCCATGATTCCTTTTCTAGGAAATATCCAGAACCATCAATCTGCGGAGATGGTAAACAGATTAGTGGTTGCCAGGTGGGGAGAGGGCAGGGAAGAAGGAAGAAAGGAAAGTAATGAAAATGTTTTGTAAGAGACCGATGTGGCGGTTGCCCAGCGTTGTGAATGTGTTAAACACAGCCAGCGGTACATTGTATGTTCCAGCTGTTTTTACCACAGTCCAAAATAAGGCGGGGTGAGAAGATCCCTTGTTTTTGGTGAAGCCCATTCAGGTTTGACTTCTAAAGAAGGGGGCACATGGCAAAGGCAGGGCAGAGTAATGGCAGCCACTTGAGCTCTGCAGGACAAGTCTTCCACTTCCGGGTTGCGATCCCCAGTCCTGGGACCCTGCCTCATGTGGGGACAGCAAGCGCAACTGCCACACCAACATCCACTCCAGGGCCCCTGGTGTCCTGTGTGACCAAGGGCCATTTTAAGTCTGGGGCAGCTTGTTTGAAACCTTCACATTAAAGACATTGGAAGCAGGGGGATACTGAGCTGTTTAAAACCCAAGCCTGCAGAGATCCAGCAGATAGAAACTTGAGCTGCAGTGAGGCCAGGACAATTTAAGCTTATCCACTGAAAAGGGAAAATCAACTTTTATGACTTTGGGATGCTAGAATAAGTTTAGTGAAAGGTAGGTGGGAAGTTTCTAATTAATGCTGCACATGTTCTTGTTCCTTGTCCTTGCAATTGTACCACTTGTCCTTCTTCACACTGGTTCTACCCTCAAAAGAAAAAATCTCTCAAAGGGGTTTTTTTTTTTTAATGATGACCATGAAAATAATATTTGTTTATTACAGAAGTTCAGAAAGAACAGAAACTCTCACATATACACGTGTGTCTATGTAAAGAAATCTCAGAGATCAGGGATAATATAGATATTTGGCATGTATCCTTGGTCTTTTTTTTAAGTTTGTATTTAAATTCCAGTTAGTTGGGTACCTGGGTGGCTCAGTGGGTTAAGCATCTGCCTTTGGCTCAGATTGTGATCCCAGGGTCCTGGGATCGAGTCCCACATCGGGCTCCCTGCTTAATGGGGGGTTTCCCTCTCTCTCTCCCTCTGCCCCTCTCGTCTGCTCTCCCTCTCTCGCTTGCTCTTGCTCTCAAATAAATAAATAAAATCTTTTAAAAAAATTCCGGTTAACATACAGTGTCATATTAGTTTCAGGTGGACAATAGCAATCCAGTCCTTCCTTACATCACCTGGTGCTTATCACAAGTGCCCTCCTTAATTCCCCTCCCCTGTTTCACCTATGAATATAGGGGTACTAGCACCTTCAGTTTCAGTGGGAATCCTGAAACTGAATTTATCAATATAGCATGGGCACCTCTCATGCCAGTAAATACCAATCAATAACATACTTTTCATGGTTGCATAGCGTTCCATTTTATGCACGTTTCATGACTGATTACTCCATGACCAGTGTTCTAAATGAGCCTGGGGCTTTTATTGAAGTGGTTCCTCTGTGGTTGCTTAGTCCTTTCTCATGGCTGGTGACTCAGGGTTTCTGAAATTATTTTCTGTTACCTGTTTATGCTGATCAATGATAGCTCTCAAAGCAGAGGTCATAGGCAATAAAAGGACTAGAGGTCTGTAAACAATCAGCTCAAAACCCACAACTTGCCCTGACGGAGCTTCACTCCATCCACTCATTCTGTCTTCTGTGTTCCGACAGAAGAGGGGCAGGAGAGTATGTGAGTGCATGGGCTTGGAGCCAGACTGCAGGGGTTCTCTTTCTGGCTTTCAGGAGGTTGGGTATACTCAGTGCTTCTGTGTTCTCATCTATAAAACGGGGATGATAATAATAGTCCCTATCCGGGCACCTGGGTGGCTCAGTTGGTTGAGCGTCTGCCTTTAGCTCTGGTCCTGATCCCAGGATCCTGGGATTAAGCCATGCATCAGGCTCCCTGCTTAGCCGAAAGCCTACTTCTCCCACAGCTGTTGACCCTGCTTGTACACTCGTACTCTCTCCCTCTATCAAATAAATAAAATCTTAAAAAAAATAGTCCTTATCCTGCAGGCCAGATGAGATGATCTGTGCCAGAAGTCCCTGGCAGCACAACAACTGGCACCCAGTTAGTACTCCCTGAAAGGCTAGGGTTATTATTATTACTCAATTCATGCAAGCGGGGCTCCTGGTTTGTGGCATTGGGAGCTCATCTGTGTGTGCCGGGGATGCCTATAATAGGTTAGAGACTCTGAAAAGCTCAGAAACCCAAGTGACTATACAGCGTTTCCTACACAGTGAGCCCCCAGCTAATATTGCTGTTTGATGGTCTGATCCAAACCGACCTGATGCAATTGTGGGATCCTCTTGTTTGAATTTGGTTGGTCTTGATTTCCCATTTAAAAAAATAAATAAACAAAAAGATAACAAAACAAAAAACCCCCAGAAACCCTAAGAAGCGGATATAGGTGAAATGCAATTTCTTCAGATATGTCAACATCATAGCCGTGGGCTTTCCTACATGCTAAGGAAATTCTTGACTAGGAGAGCTCAGAGATCTTCGATGATAGTGATAATGACAAGAAATACATAAAAGCACTAAAAGCCATTATTCCAAAAGACAAGTCTATAGCCAAAGAGCAAATAAAATCTTGTCTTCAGGGGCACCTGGGTGGCCCAGTGGGTTGAGCCTCTGCCTTCAGCTCGGGTCATGATCTCAGGGTCCTGGAATCAAGCCCCACATCTGGCTCTCTGCTCAGCAGGGAGCCTGCTTCCCTCTCTCCCTCTGCCTGTCTCTCTGCCTACTTGTGATCTTTCTCTCTGTCAAATGAATAAATAAAATCTTTTTTAAAAAAAAATCTTGTCTTCGGTCACTTAGCTGGGATTCTTGGGAACTGAATCACTCTCAGTAAGTAGAGTTTCTCGATGGTGGAAGCTTATTCAGGTAACCACTAGAACAGTTGCTATTTTAACTATTTTGATGTCCTTCTTTCTTACTCGTGCTGCATGGTTTATCGCTTCGATATGGAGACTGTATTGAAAACAGTCCCACGAATTTGTTAGGTTTTGAGTCCTCGTTGTTAATGTGTCATTGCTGTTATAATTACTACTATTATTATTGCTCTGCCACATAATTTTAATACGATTTGCCTTCAAAAGACTCAGACAATGATTCCTCTACACAACTCTTCACTTTTTAGTCTCTTCTCTCACTTTTTCCTCACTGGCAGGGTGTGTCAGTCTTAGTTTTTAACTGCAGAAATGTTTCTGATTGCATTCTCGAACTTGAAAAGACTTTCCAAACGTGCTGATTTATAAATTTTATACCATGGGAAGCCAGAGCCCCAAGTCTGTTACTATTCTGTGTAAAGTAAGATTAATAGGCATCGAATGAAATCATGTATCTGGTGACAGGTTTTTTTGACCATTCAAGGACTTTGAAAGACTTACTGTCTGGTTACAGGCTCTTCTCTACTAGAAGTTTGACTCTGGGCAAGATGTCATTTTATTTAGAAACTATAGTGCTTATGGTTTTCCCTTGTAGCCCTGGTGTTTTCCTACTACTCCTAAATGAAGTAGCAATTAAATTAAAGGAAAATAGTCACCTGTCCTCTATGCAGTTGATACAAGTTTTACAAAATGGAATTTGGATTTTTTTCTTAAAAGATTTTATTTATGCATTTGAGGGAGAGATAGAGAGAGGGCATAAGCAGGAGGAAAGGCAGAGGGAGAAGAAGCAGACTTCATGCTGAGCCGGGAACCCGACGTGGGGCTCAGTCCCAGGACCTGAAGGAATGACCTGAGCTGAAGACAGACACTTAACCAATGAGCCACCCAAGTGCTCTGGAATTTAGATATTTTTAACAGAAAGAGAATGAAGTGTTCTTAGATGTAATTTCATGAGCATTTTCTCATTTTCTTTACAGAGACATAATAATGAGTCTGACTGTTGGGAAACTCACAGACCATGAAGTTATAACCCTTGCCCGTCACTACCAGGTGCCCGAGGACATAAAGCCTGATGTGAATGTCCTAATTGCACGGGCCCATGAACAGCTCAAGAAAAATGCTTTTGAGAATTTTGAAAGACTCAATGCTATTTGTGTCTACCAAGACCGAGAAAAGTAAGCTTTCATTTTATCAATTTCAGTAAATCATGTAAGGTTCTGCAGACCTGAGTAATGAAGGAATTTATATTTTATCCAGTAGGGCAAAAAGAACACTGGGATGTCCCACTATACTCCACTATAGACCAAATGTACTTTATTTTTTTTAAACAAACTTTATTTTTATCGCAAAGAATATTAAAAAGTTGTACACTCAAGGTTGATATTTAATAACGTCAGTATTGTTACTGCTTCAACAATGAAGCAAAGGGCTTACGTGGACCTGGCTTTTTTTTTTAAGAGAAAAACTGTGGTGATGAATTCAATGAGTACTGGCACAGTTTGGTGTTCCTGTGTTGATTGATGATAAGCACCGGCAGTTTTACCCACCGGTGTTTTTGCACCATTAGTACAAACGTCCACCCAGTGGAAAATGTCTAAGTATTATTACAAAACTAGTCTTTTTGATTTTTTTTTTTGCTTAAATGTCAACTTTATTCACATTGGTATCAATAAAACGTGGTTATCACAAAAATCCCAGCAACATTCTTACAGAAATTGGCAAAATGATTAAAAATTTTCTTTTTTTTTAGTCTGGGTTGTATACAACACTTTTTTTTCCCCCCAAATGTACTTTAAATCATTTTGGGAAAGTATTTGGGTACTGATATTTCATCATGATGGTGAGTTTTGTTTGCTGATAGAATAGGGAAGGCCCTTGTATCTTCAAAAAGATAAGATGACCCTTTCCATTTCCTTTTAATTGTTTTTTAAAGGCTTTCAACTGAAACATAGTAAATCCAGATTTTAGAAGGTTTAATCCTGAAATATCTTTTCTTACATTAGTTTGTGATCACCGGGATTTATAAATGTGTCTTTTCTAATACAGAGAACAGGGAATTTACAAGTAAACTTTATTTAGAAATTCTTTGAAATTATTTCTTCTTGATAGTACGGAAGCTCAGCATAATCAATTTCTAGTACATTTGCCATGTTTCTATTACTCTTTACTAAATCATTTTTATAAACTGGAGCCCCATTTTAATAAGTTTTGGTGTTCATCTTACCCACAGACCTGATACTCTGGGGCGGTGGCGGGGGGGATATTCACCAGGAGTTAGAAAACCTTACTCTTAACTCTAGCCTCTAGTTTTCCTACTATGAACCGCTGATGTTTCTTTGCCCCATGACCCCTCCCATCACCCCCAGACCCGAAGTTTGTACCCAAGTGGTCAGCTTGCCTCCCCTAAATATCTTTAAAGACCTGTAGTTTATCTTAATGTTGAACACAATTTTTTTGCCTAATCCATAACACATAGTTGTTGAGTTTTTGTAAAGGTGGTATTTTTCCTTGAATCTTTTAAAACTTTCTGGAGCCTCCCTAGGCTATATTGCCTGAGCTTTGCATGACCTTCCACTCTGGTGGTACGGCTTGCCCAGCGTGAGAAGTGTGACCCCCCTTCACTAAAAGAACACCTCCTGGGAATGATGGGGCTCCTTGATCAGACAGCTCTGAAGTTCTTCCAGATCTGACAGGCTTCAGTTCTAGACACAAACATTCTCCCATCATTTTGTAAACTCAGTGTGCATAAAGCAGCTCGCTTTCTTTCTTATTGGTTCTGATTTTGCCTGGTGCCTGGGAACAATGGCTGAATGAGAACATTGGACAAGCATTTCTGTGCCCCTGGCAGGCTGGGGAAAATGACTGTTGAGCTGCTCTGGAGAAACCATCTAACAAAACTGAGGTGAATGTTAAGGCCCCAGCTGGGGCCTCAAGGTTACAAGGTTTGGGTCCAAGGAAAAGACTAGAAAAATACCCTCAAGTCATACAATACTTGCGTTGGAGGCTTTAGATGCCTGTCAAATTAAGAGATGTTTTCAAATATCAGAACCAGTTTTGACTAGTGGTCAAGAAGGCAGATCGATTACTTAGAGCAACACTCGTGGCTGCACCCTTAAAGTGCCGTACTATCACCAACCAAGAGTCTGAATCTTGATGGAAAGGCCTTTGGAAGGACAGAATCTGGTCACTTCTGAAATGGAAAAAGTCAGTGAAAATCAATATGACTCTTTTTCCTTACTGTGAGTTCCAGTACCAATTTTCGTACTCATTTTCATGTGCAGACTTTAAGGACACATCTGTATTTTCTTTCCTATAGCATGTAATTGTGACTCAAGAGACACAAAATATAAAAGACCTGTTTACTTTGTTTTAATGCAGAAAAAAAGTATTACCCAGCAAATACATCAGAAGGCTGTGCAAGTCCTCCAGGTTACCTTTGACTGATGATCTTCTGGCATCCATACTGTCTCGGTAAGCAAGAGCTCCAACCCTCAGGGGGTTTGTCCTGCATATTTTTGTTTGGGGGAACTATTCCTGGTTGTACATTGACCTTTAAATATCCTTGATTTACCCTTGACTGCTTTGATTATATTATTGATAACACATCTCCATTTAAGTGTTACAAAAGGAAAAGCTGGGCATGATTTTGAATGTTAGCCTACTATGAATTGCTATTTTATCTTTTTAATGTTAAGATATGCGCGCACACACACACACACATATATGTATACACAGATTCCTGGGACAAAATGAAGATGTCTAACTTCATTGGTTATGAGGGTATTAGATCTAAAATTCAGGGCCGGTTTTTCAAAGCGGTAGTTCCTGCTGGCTAAAGACATGCAGGAAGAGGGCCTAGTGTTATGATTCAGGGCTCTGTCCTACTAGAACACCAGATGTAAAGTGTGAACGTTATGATGTTGCAAAAGGAAAGCACAGTGAACTGCTTTCTAAAGCACTGGGCCCTCCTGTTGAACATTTACTTTCGACTTCAGGCACCACCCTCATAGTTATGCAGACTCTGGTCATCATTTTTCATTTCTATGACATTATCCCCAGCCCCGCCTCTGACTCACTTATCTTGGTAAGTTTGACATTTTGGACTATGTTCTAGGCATTGTCGTCATTGACAGAAGACCTCACCTCAATTGCTTTGTGAGAACTACTTTATGAGTTACAACTTATATTCTCTTGCCTCACCTGAGGAGGCTGAGGTTTAGAGAGAGTATTTAGGAGTATTTAGGAATGTCTTGACAATTCTACCTCCTTCCTATTCCTTGTCATTCCCACTGTCTTCCCACTTTCTTCTCCATTCCCACTATCTTCACTCTGGTTCAGACCCACAGTTCTTCTTGACTATTCAGGGCCTCCATGTTGGTCTTTCTTCCACCAGTCTCTAATTATTTAAATCCATCTTTACATATAGCAGGTTAATACCGTCTAAGAACAAAAATGTCATAGTGCTGCTCTTCTACTCACAAACTTTCTGTAAATCTCTTTGCTCCTTAAAGGAAGACTGAAATCATCAGTTCTGAACTCCTTCACCCCCTTCTCCATTGGGAGGCTGAGGGTTGTCAGTTGGAGCAATTGTTCTTAAGCAGGAGCTGGAGTGGGTGTCCTCATCTGAGACAAAAGGAACAGATAAAACTAAATCCTATGCAGGAGCACTAGGGTCAGAAGCATCAGAAGCAGACTCAGGAGGGCCAATCCAATTGGAAGTATGCACTGAATTGACCTGCAGTTATTTTCTGGACTGTCAGCTCAATTTGGTTTTATCTGCTGGCATCAGTGTGACAGATAATTAGGTCATCCTGGTGTAAAGGACTTCAGATGAAATAGGCAGGCCTAGGAGTCTCGTTTCTTCAGTTATCACATTCCCAAAGCCGCATGGGCTGTTTATTTATTTAACAAGTGTGAGCAGGGAGAGAAGCAAAGGGAGGGAGAGAGAGAATCTTAAGCAGGCTCCATGCCCAGTACAGAGCTTGATGCACGGCTCGATCTCACAACCCTGAGATCATGTCCTGAGTTGAAATCAAGTTGGATGCTTAATGGACTGAGTCATCCAGGTGGTCCTCCACATGAGCTATTTAACATTTTTTTAAATGATTTATTTATTTGAGAGCAAGAGTGAGAGAATGTGCACAAGCAAGAGGGGCAGAGGGAGAGGAAAAGAAAATCTCAAGGGGGCTCCCTGCTGAACAGAGCCCAGTGCAGGCTTGATCCCGTGACCCTGAGACCATGACCTGAGCTGAAACCAAGAGTCAGACACTTAATCGACTGTGCCATCCAGGCACCCCTTGTGCAAGATTTTTGACCTGCCCAACCCTCAGATTCCTTACCTCTGAAATGATATAATACCTCCTTCCTGAAAGTTCTGAGGGTGACTTAAGATAACGTCTATAAAGTACCCAGTGCAGCACCTGGTACTAGGTGATGATTGGGGCCTAGGAGAGAAGTTGAAGTCAGGGACCACAGACCACACACCCTGACTTAGAAATGACCTGGAAGAAACTTGTGTCCTTCTACACAGAGGAAGCCTTGTTTTCAAACATTTGGATCTGAAGGCGTTTCGCACATTAAGCTGTCTCCAGTCAGGAAGCTGTGGATATTTATTAGATTATCTCTTATGGCCCCAGGGATGTGTTGTCCTGGAAAGTCCAGTGATGTGGGAGCCTGGCCTCTGGAGGACCTAGATGTTTCCTCTCTAACACCGAGGCCACCAAGTCCTCATCCTCTCCTTTTCTCAGCAGACTGTTACGTCTTCGCCTTTTCGATTTGACGTGAAAGGCAGAAAGGCTGTTCCACGATTCGCTTCGGAGACATCCCAGGCTCAGCGTGCGTCCGCCTCCAAGCCCCATGTAGCTTTGTGGAGGTCATCCCCCTGAGTTGCTATGCAGGCTCTGTTCAGTCTAACTCTGCCTCTAATTGTGCAGTGACCCTGCTCCTCACTGAGGGGAAGCTTCAGACTAGTCAGATTAGAAAATGTCTCATTCCCAGTCCCTTCTCCCTCCAATATGCCCCGCCACGATTTGGGTCACATGCTTGGTGTTTTGCATCATCTCCGCAGATTCCTTTCAAAGACGGCCCTAATTCCTCATGGACCCATCAGCCTGCAGCTCACATTTATATTCTGCATTCTTATTGTTCCCCACAGACTCCGCAGGGCTTTCCAGAGCCTTGACCAGACTCTCCTTCTGCACAGCCCTCCTGTGGCACGCTGAGCCAGAGCCCCTCTGACGTCTGCCATCTCCTGTGGGAGGCAGGCCTGGAGTTTATTGTTTTGGTTCAGTGCACGCTCTGCCCAGGGGCAGTGTTACCTGCCACGGGATGCAGCTGGGCAGCTGTTGAGCAGCTGGATAGCCCTGCTGTGTGAACAGAAATCAGGGGATGGAAAACTGTGTGGCCAAAGAGTTGGCCGATTTCTTCCACACAGTGATTGTCATGTATGTATTTTGCCTAGCGCTGCATCTCGCTAGGAAGAGTTCCCTCTACTGCCTTTCCATTTTTCTTGGGATTCCACTAGGTTTTTTCCTTACTAGCACAACTCAAGCTAAGAGCAGGACTTCAAAATCTTTACACCTCTGGCTACCTCAGCCCCCCACCAGTTTGTGCTGTGGGAGCTGGTCTGAACTCTCTGTACTTACCAGTCAGATTCCTTTCACTGCTGCACAGGGCATCCGACTTAAATGTTCTAAGTGGTAGTAGTAATGGGGGACTGACACTCCATATTGACATAGTGCCAAGGGCCCTAGGATATTTTGTAAACCCTTGGAAGGGAATGTTCTAGTTGAGGCTAGACACGATTCCCCAGTTTGTAAGTGCCGACCCTGAGGTATAAAGAGGCTCTGTCACTGAGGGACCTTGCAGAGGACTAAGATGAGTCTCTAACAGGATGAGAACTCCCTACATTGTCCCTGTCTGAGCTCCTGGGAATCAGGGCTGTGTCTCATTCACCTTTGTATCCCCAGACACTTGTCCTGTGCTAGTGCACTGGGGAGTGAGGGTCAGGGAGGGGAGAAAAACACGGGCTTGATATGCACCAGACCTGCCTCTGAGCTCTGCAGCTCTACTGCCTCCCACCCATGTGATCCTTGTAAATGGACTCAACACCTCTGAGCCCTCATTTTGGACTATTAATGTTTCCTAAGTATTAATAAGCAAGAAATCCTGGTTCTCAAACCATTAGGAAGTGGAGAGTATTCTGAGGTCATTCCATTCTGTGTTCTGTGTGGGACTGGGGAGTAAAGAGGTAGCCTCCTTTCCTAACTGGCCTTGTGAATCGGCACTTGGAACAACTGGAAATTCAAGTGCAACTCTTTCCCTAGCAGCTCTGCCCCAAGCTGGCCTTTCGCAGCTGGCTCTGGGCTCCATGGAATGCCTTCGAACTGACCTCCCGAGAGAGTGGGTGCCGCATCCAGAAATATCAGTTAAAATGGAAAAAGTTAACGGGGCTAATGGGGCTCTCATATCATCTCGTTATACTCTCCCCAGCCTCAGCCCCTGTGCCCCCGTCCCCCCCAGAGGCATGGTTTGGACTCTGGTGATTTCACCCAACAGTACCTGGCAGTGGGGCCGAGGGACAAGGGTCAGGCAGTGTGGCTGCCACTGTGGCAGTGTTTGGTGCCCCGGGAAGTCCACAGAAAGAAGCCCCACCTCCCAGATGCATCCTACGTTTTCCAATATAAGGTGATACATGGTTTTTAAGAAATTTTTTTAAAAATTCCAAATCCACATGGATCAACAGAGTGTCAACCTTGAGCACACTCCATACTTGGCCGTTGTGACATGCCTCGCCGAGAAGGTGTGTGTTGGAATGAGAACAGGAATTTAGAGGCCCGGCTGTCCGGACATGACTGGAGCTCCTCACTGATAACTTGAGCCACGCCACCTGGCCAGCTCTGGGTTTGTATGACCAACTGATGCAGTGGCCTGGAGCTTGACTTTTTTTCTGAACTGTCCATTCTTTAAGAATCTCACCAGGTGCTCTCCTGGGGATAAAAATATATGTTTATAAAAAATAAAAAATTAAAAAAAAAAAAAAGAATCTCACCAGGTGTTCCAGCGTGTGCCCCTGGGTTTGCTGGGTAATGCATGGAAACCAAACACAACGGCATGAGTCAGAAGTGTGTCTTTGCCGGGACGCCTGGGTGGCTCAGTCAGTTGAACATCTGACTCGTGATTTTGGCTCAGGTCCTGATCTCAGGATTGGGAGATGGA
This sequence comes from Mustela nivalis, assembly GCF_964662115.1. Taxonomy (NCBI): domain Eukaryota; kingdom Metazoa; phylum Chordata; class Mammalia; order Carnivora; family Mustelidae; genus Mustela; species Mustela nivalis. Next base: position 95,449,151 of record NC_139040.1, read on the forward strand.
GACCCAGGTCAGGCTTCGTGCTGGGCATGGAGCCTGCTTAAAATTCTCTCTCCCTCCCCCTCTGCTCCTGGCCCCTCTGGCCTCTCTCAAAAACAAACAAACAAATAAATGTGTCTCTCCTGCCTGCCCTCCCTTCTAGTCCCGGTCATACATCCCAGCCCATTCCCCTATGTTACAAGATGGCCTTCGCAGCAGAGGGGGAAGCCACGTTACTCTTCAGCCACATACAGCTGCCACCACATGGTTTATACCTCCAGAGATGCTGGAAATAAAGCAGAGCAGCTTTATTCCCTGTGGCAAGGAGTTAAATGGCTTCTGTAGTTTGGGGCCATTCATCATTTTTGGGAGGGGGAGCACAAGCACCCGTGTTTCTAGCAAGGCATTGAGAAGCGTGCTTGGGGGTCATGATTCTCGAAGGAGGAACCAGAGAAATTCCCTTCCCTCCCTCTTTCTCCACAAATACGTCCCTTAGTTTGTGTCGGGAAGGAAATGGTGGCTTGCCCCAGTATCAAAGGGAAAGAAGAATTTATGGAGGTTTTAGGAAAACACTTTAGCACTGTGAGCTGGGACTTTAAAGTAAGGAGGCTGACTTTTTAACAAGCAGAGAAACACTTTAAAGCCAGAATTAGTGCTGCCCTTTAGGGCAGTCGCCCTGGAAGACTGTGCACTAATTTCAACAATGTCGCCATAGACAGTTCTTTGGAATTGCTTTCATGGCCTTTTCAAGAGAATGACTTCCAGAGTGGCAAATCTTCATCCTTTGACCATGGATCAGAGTCTTAGCAAGAGCCAAATGTCATTTGGAGAGGAGCAAAGTAGGGGATTCAGGGGGAGAACCAGGAGGCTAATATTTTTGATCAGGAACACAGCATGACCCCGAAGCAAGGAGATATATTTTCTATACGATTCAGAGGCCTTTCCAAAATATTTTGAAAGGTTGGGTAGGATTTGGCTAACAATGACCTGTAGCCATGAGGCAGGTAGGACGCCATGACAGGTGGCTGTGGGAGATGGTATCCAGTGGTACATGTAAACACGACCTACCCATTCCTAGGCCCCTACAGCCAAGCCCTCTGCCTCTCTGAACTGCCACCCCCAGGTTCCTCTGCCTCCAGCTTGGACTGTTTTTAGAACTAGAACACTCCTTTGTATCCTCTCTCTCTCTCTCTCTCTACCTCATCAAACAATACCATATAGTAGATTTCGTGTATGTTATATAGCAGAGGAGGGCGTGACAAACCTCACCCCATCAGCAGTCTGGGGGAGGAAGCGGTGTACAGAACTTTGGAGCAGGGAGGAAGACTGCAGACTAATTCTTCACCAGCAAGCCCCAACTAGTGGCACGTCTTCCTTTCCAAGTCTGACTTGTACAACTGTACCACCTTGAAAAGCACATCTCAAGGTCTCTCATCTGCTTTTTCTGCTTTGTAAATTTGTATTGATAGCCAACTGATACACACTCATAGTTAAAAAAAAAAAAAAGAAAAGAAAAAGAAACAAAACTCAATTCTGAAAAGTTTATTCCAGCAAGAGTAGTTTCCAGCCATATCCTTCCCCACCTCCCAGACCCATTCACAAGAAGCAGCCTCTCTCATCCCTTGTAGCTATCTCTATAGACATTTAAATAGCAGGCATGTACTACTATTCCTGTTTCTCATTTTTGGATTCTAATACTAACTTCCTGTTACTGTGCTTGAGAATTTAACATACTATTCGTTCCCATTATTGTTCCTTCTAGATGCCCTTAGGATCTTCTCTTTGTTCCTGGTGTTCTGGAATTTTGCCAATGTTGTCTTGTGTGTCTGGGCTTGTGGGCACTTAACACTTTACAGACCCTTCTGGTCTGGAGACTCTGTCCTGTGGTTCTAGGAAACTTTCTGTTGATTTGTAGTAATTTTCTCCCCTCCATTTGCATCTTCCTCTCAGTGAGGACTCCTGTCATTAAGATTTTAGATATCCCAGATTTGGATCTCTTTTAGACTCCCCAATTTTCTATTTGCCATTATGATAGACTTACTAAGGGATTTCCTCAACATGATATTCTACCTCTTCTACTGGGTCTATTTACTACTGTCAGATTTGTTTTATTCCAGTAACACATGTTAATTTGAATGATCCTTTTTGGTAGTCTTCTGTTCTTTTTTCATGGATATACTTTATCACTCTTATCTCACCTCTTTCCTTCTGCAACCTGAACTGTATTTGTTTTTCTGATTCCTTTTTTTTTTTCTGTTGCTGTTTTGGCTTCTGTCTTTAATGTTGGAAGCTTTTGCAGGGTGGATCTTATGGATTCATGGGTTTCACTGCACAAGTCCATCTCGTAGCCCTTATTTTCATGCAGTATCCCCAGAAGCTGGAATCTGGAGATTTTTCTAGGCCCATTCGGAGGATCAAGAGAAGAATTCTATCTTCTCCTGCTGGAATAGGAGGGAGTGTGGAATGAGGGAAAGCAGATTCATTGAAGTGTGGCTGTTGGTGTTCTTGAAATGGGAAAGGGGAAGAAAAGTGGCTGAGAGGCTCAAGTTCAATGTGTAATGCTCTCCTCTGCCCTCCATTATGCTTCAGCCCCACCCCTGACTAAAGCTCTTTTAGTTGAATTTCTGTAGAAGAGGACAGTATAGAGGAAGGTACTCGGGGCTCCAGCTGCCATTGCTTTATTCAGGCTTTGAAAAACAGCCCTTGTTTTCAGTCCCACACCATGACCCTGCCTCTGTTGGAACCTGCAATCTGCATTCTCCACATCTCGGGATCTTTGTGGGCTACACTGGCTAATCTCTAAGTGGCCCCTGCCTCTGGACATTTAGAGTTTAGCTTCCCTTCCTCAGTTCTGCCAAGTCACTTATAAGCCCTGTGTTGGCTTTCCATTGTGCAAGAGATTCTGAAGATTCTTGTCCAATGTTGTCTTTTTTCCAGCTACCATTGTCATTGTAGGCTATTACTTATTTTTATTCCTTCATTATCGTCTTGGTGAGATTTTGGTGGGAAAGGGAGATAAATATATTTGTGATCAACCCATCATGATTAACTGCAACTCTGTCCACTTCCCAAGAGTGAAGAATTCTTCCAAGAAGCATTGGCTACTTTTATCCCTTTTAATTGAAAGATTCTTTGTTCTTTTCTCCTTTGCTCCTTTTGCTGGGATTTCCATATCCACTGAGATCCTCTAAGACAAAACTGAAAAGAAAAACTTGGAGAATTACACCACATCAGCTCAACTCTTCCTTGAAGCCTCACTCTGGGCCTTTGGAAAGATCAAATCTTTCAAACATTTTTCCTCAGAAAAAAATTTTTTTCTTAAGATTTTATTTGAGAGAGAGAAAGAGGGTGAGAGAGTTAAAGAACAAGCCAGAGGGAGAGTGGGGAGAGAATCTGAAGCAGACTCTCACTGAGCACAGAGCCTGGCAAGGGGCTTATCCTTCAACCACAAGATCATGACCTGAACCGGAACCAAGAGTGAGCCACTTAACTGACTGAGCCATCCAGGTGCCCCTTTCCTCAGAGAAATTTTATACTTCATTTCTAAGCTGTGTACTCTTCCGTTTACAGCATTTGATCCTTCCCGAATATCATTTGAGTCAGGAATATCCTTTCCAAATAGTCTTCAAATGGGTAAATGTTTTGATGTGTTGAGTCTAACATATCACGAGTTGGGCAGGGGAGAAGGCCGGGGGCCCAGGGGTAACAGGTAGGCATGGTATAAACCTAATTGGTAACAAGGTATGATAATAGGAGTTCCAGTGGTGATTCCAGAAATTTTTCTGTAAGTTTCACTTGCCATCGTCCAGGGAAAATGCTGATTTAGGCAGGGGGACTCTGTTAGGCAAGAGGAACTTCAGGAAGGCCTTTCTGAAAAAGCAACATTTGAGTGGAGACTTTCCAGGCAAAAGGACTAGGGGGTGCAAATGCCTCGCACTTCTGGGAGCAATCTTGGCATGCTCAGAGAACAGCAAGAAGGCTAGTACACCTGGAATGTTGCAAACAGAGAGTTTTCAGATGAATCTGGAGGAGTCAGTAGTGACCAGGTTCCTTAGGGTTTTTTCAGTCCTGATAAGGAGTTCAGCTTATGTTCTTGTGGATTGGGAAGCCACTGGAGAGTTCCAAGCAAGGAAGTTATTGATCTGGTCTGTGTTTAGAAAGCTCATTTGGAAAAAAAAAAAAAAAGAAAGAAAAAGAAAGCTCATTTGGTTGAGGTTGGGTCTGTAGCAAAGTTCAGAGTAGAAGCAGTAAGACCAAACTACAAAGCTATCGTTGTAACCTGGGTGAGAGTTGATGGTGGCTTGAAATTAGTGAGTAGTAGAGGAGGTGGAAAAAAGAGATTGGTGATCTGCTATGGTGGTAGAACCTACAGGACCGGAGAGTGCATTGGATACGGGGGCTGAGTCTAATGTGACCCTACGTCTGTTTGGTAGTCTTTTGACTGGCTCCCAAATTACTGGGATATTATACTTCTGAATTAAGAATTGAATTCTGAAACTTCTAGAATTAAATAAGTGTCTCCTATAATTGTTGTAATGGGAATTTACTGACAATTACATTCGGTACTGTAGGAACAGATAGAGATACTTAGTTCATTGGTGATCTCATCCAGTCTCCTGGTCTGGTGGCTTTCAATACCATCTATGTGTGAGTGGCTCCCACATTTCTATCTTCAACTCCAACCTCTTCCTTGAATTTCAGACTCCTATGTCCAGCTGCCCCCTTCCCATCAAAATGTAACATCGAAACAAAACTCTTCATTTTGTTTACCCCTAACCTGTAGCCCCTACAGTCCTTCCTATCTCAGTTAGGACAGCTGTATTTTTCTAGTTGGTCAAGCAAAACCCTTGGGGTTGTCCCGAGTCCATGCATTCTCTCTGTCTCGCTCTGTCTGTCTCTCTGACTCTGTACAATCCTTCAGGAACCCTACACTCAAAATATATTGAGAAGTGGGGCACCTGGGTGGCTCAGTCAGTTGAGCATCTGACTCTTGGTTTTGGCACAGGTCATGATCTCTAGGTTATGAGATCAAGCCCCACGTTGGGCTCTGCACTTTGCATGGAGTCTGCTTGAGATTCCCTCTCTCCTTCACCCTCTGTCCCAACCCCCTCCCCTGCTTGCTCTCCCTCTAAAACAAACAAATCTTTGAAAATATCTTTCAGAATTGACTACTCCTCAGTGCCCTCCACTGCCCCACTGCCATCTAGGTTGCCATTATGTAGAAGACCGCTAACTGCCCTCGCCACTTCGGCCCTGCTCCTGCATTCTCTTCTCAATGTATCCATGAGCGTGATCTTTAGAAGATACAGCTGAGATCCCATAACTGCTCTGTGTACAATATGCCCCAGTGGCTCTTAGTTTTCCTTAGTATGAAAGTCAAAGGCCCTACGTGACCTCATTCTCTGACCTCAGCTCCTACTCAGAGTATTAGGGAATACTTGTCTTCAAGACTCCATGCTAGAGGAAAGTTTCTTACAAAACATCTTTAATTGATTGAGTTTTAGTTCTTCTCCCAAAAAACACACAAATAAAAGACATAATGGTCCAGCATTTTGGCTACAAATATTTCCATAAACAGAGAATGTCCTTTCAAGGAGTTCAAATGACAAGCGAGCCAAAATCCAGAGGATAAACAGTGGTAGGGGGCAGCATATTGGAGTTGTGTCCCAGAATCCTCAGCCAAAGAAAATGTACACAAAAGAAGAACCGAATTCTCTTTCTCCTCTTCTGATCACTCTGTTTATTCTACTTTGTTTAGATTGACCAGTCTATGTGACTTCATCTTGTAACACTTAACTTATTACTGCTAATTTGTATTAGTTTATAAATATGAGCTATTATTTTCTTTACTCCTGTGGTGGGGGGGGGAGGCTTTTGACTGTTTATGAGTATGTTATTTTCCCAAGTTTATTATCACCAGGTTTTCTTTTAAGTAATTATCCCCTGTTCATTCTTGCCACAGTATCTTGTACACCTCACTTGCCAGTTGGAAGGGGACTATTGAGTTGGAGGTCCTGAGCAGGGCAGGAACCCTGGCAGGGTGCTTGGAACAACACCTTCATCTTGCCCTTCAAAAAATGGTCTGACATGACCAATATATGTTTAGCTTTCAAAATTGGCAGAGTGTGGTGAAATTAAGACTGGGTGGCATTGAGGTATTATACTAAGAAGAATTTCACTTTGTGTTTAGGTCATTCCAACAATTGTGTTTGAAATGACTGGGTCTTAATGGCCAAAACTCTATTATGGTTAAGGTTAAATTTGTGCCAGTGTTTTCTTTTAAGTGAAACATGGGCTTAATATTTTTTCTCAAATTTAAAACAATTCAGATACAGAGAACTCTAAAGCAAAAAGCAAAAAGTATTCTCTCTTTTCAGAGATAGCTGTTTTAATACTTCAATGTATTGTTGCTAGAATTTTTCTATGCCTTTCTTTTTCTCTTTTTTTTAAAGTGGGCTCCACATCCAGTGTGGAGCCCAACACGGAGCTTGATCTCATGACCCTGAGGTCAAGATCAGAGCTTAGATGAAGAGTCGGATGTTTAACTGACTGAGCCACCCACGTGCCCTTGTGCCTTTTTATATAAATATATACCTCGAATGAGATCATATTTCTACATACTATTTTGTAACCTCCTTTCTGCTCAACAATATATCCTGAACATTTTCCCCTGGACAGCATACATGGATCTGAATAACAACCCCCCCTTTATTTTCTTTTAGGGGTGGGGAGGGGCAGAGGGGGAGCAAGAAAGAGAAACTTAAGCAGGTTCCACACCCAGGGCAGAGCACAATGCAGGGCTTGATCTCACAGCTCTGAGATCACGATCTGAGCTGAAATCAAGAATCGGACACTTAACCGACTGAGCCACCCAGGCACCCCTAAATAACCCCTTTTAATGGCTTCATCATAATAAATGATAAAGATATCTTTTATTTTTCCTAAAAGTATCTTAGTAGACGCATTGAGTCTAGGCTCCCCTTAAAAATTTAAAAAGCATGCAATTTAAGAAACACAAGGTGGTTTTGTTTCACTGACCTACAGTACCAACCATATTAAATTAAGAGGGCCTGCAAATACTCTGAACAAAATGGTCTTAGTTACTGAATAATAAGCTCATTTGTTTCTATGGCAACTGCAACAGAGCTTTACTGAGCACCTACTAAGTGCCAGCATGACTTCAGGTGCTGGAGACACTGGTGAATTAGCTGTGTGGGATCTCTGCTCACAAAGTTCAAAAATCTAGTAAGAAATAAGAAAAATATCAGGTATTAAAACCTAACCTGACATGTTTTCCTGGATAGCATTTAAGCTGACATTTTGGTCCTGAACTCTGTAGATTGAGTCAAATTATATATTATAATTATATTTTCAGATTTGAAGACAGTAAAGAACAAATAGATTATGAGTCACTTTTCTGCACCCTGAACTGGAGAATGAATCCAGTGCCCGAATTGGAAGCACCGTCGTACTTGAAAGAGGTAAAATTAACACCGGTTGTAAAAACCAGCTGTGGCTACCTTCATTGCATTTTTAATATCCTTTATCTTAAAAATTATTTTTCAGCATAAAACATTAAGACCAGGACTTTTGGAAAAAGCACTGATGTATTTCTGGGCATTTGTGTTAAAGGCTAATTCACTTTCCATGCTGAGCGAACATCTGCTCTATAAGAACATGACTTTTCTTCTGCAGCTGAATTTTTTTTAACCTCAGTCGCATCCAATTATATGGAAAATAGGATAATAGGTTACAGTTATAAATAGATATAAACACTGTTATCAAGGGATTCTGCTAACATCATCATGAGCCACGAGAACAAATCTCAAATGGTACATATGTCAAGAATCCCCAGAATGTCTGTGGCTGTGCATACAGGTTTGCCTCCGTGAAACAGTATAGGATGAGGTGGCAGGGCAGGGGGGTGCATTTCACAGTGGAGCCAAATTTAAAATAAAAATTCAGTAGAAAAATGCTTGGTTAGGGAAAACAAAGTTCATGTGATCGGGTGGTGCTCTCAACATTGTGGAATTGTCTGAATTCTCTGAGATCTCTTTGGACCAATTGTCTTTAAGGAGTGGGTGGGTGGATGGCCGTTTGTTTATATTTTAACATGCTCCAGAAATTGATTTTCTTGGGAAAGTCCCTTGATAAAGCAAATGTCATGTGATTACTCCCAGAAAAGAGGCATTTATCCCTCCCGGTCTCCGCTGACCAACTCATTCTGGCCTGAACTGGTCTAGTGCCCCTGGGGAGTTCCCTCAGGCATGCGACTCTTCTGGAGTGGCAGGCGGCCTTAGAACTTCCAGATGGTTGGGAGACAGTGGCGGCCTTTGGAGTCCAACACAACTCGGGTTGAATTCTGCTGTGCCACTTACTTAGTTGAGTGACTTTGGGTCACATAACTCGCTCATTTCTAAGTTTAACTCTCAGACAAATCGTGACTAAGTAGGCACTCTCAGCAGGTTCTGTGCTCCATGCTGGGGGTCCAGAGATGAAGGCCATGATTGCTACCTTTTGGTCGGGGGAGGAGCACCTGATGATGGCGGAATCAATACACTCATGATTAGGAGTGTAGCGTGATACAGCCTGAAGAGGATGGAATGGGAAGAGGAGGAAGCTGTTGGGGTTGGAGGGGCAGGGGCAGAGGAGTTGGGAGACCGGAAGTCTCCTCAGGGGAGGCCGTGCTTGAAATTTCAGTGACAAATAAGAAGAGTTAGCAAGGGAGGGAAGTGGCATGGTAGGGAAAAGACATTCCCAACTGAGGTTCTGGGAGTGGGGGACAGCATGGAGCTTGTGCAGAACCAGAAGGAATTGGTGTGGCTGGAATGAACGCACGAAGGGAGGAGTGGAAAAGGCTGAGGCTGGGGAGGCCAGCAAGGGAGAGCTTTGAATATTGTCCTACAAGGGCTGGAGACCATGGACAGATTTCAAGGAAGAGAGCGACGTCATCAGCTTGCTCTAGCTAGATGGTGGGTACTTTGAAGACAGGCTGTGGACACAGGTAGACCCACCACTGGGAGGCTCTTGATGTCCCGTTGTCACCATAACAACTGTAAACACTTACCATGTGCTAAAATATTACCCTAAGGCCTGAAAATCTATCAACTGGTTTAACCCTCATAGCAACCCTACAAGGTAGGTGTTCTCAGGGTCCCCATTTTAGAGATGAGGAAGGTAGAGAAATGGCAAGCGTGTGGTAGATTCAAGAATTAAAACTCAGGTCTTTTTCACTGCAAAGAATAAAAAAGAAGAACTCTTCTTTTTTAATGTAATTATTATTGAAGGTACTGGATTTAATTAACTAAAATCTGAGATACTATCACAAAAGCAAATCGGTACAGTCACTTGGTAACCTTATTAATTCTCATCCATGCAAATATTTAATGTTGTATGTACAAAGAAAAATCATAGGCGGAGGTTTTATTCTCACTTTCTCACTCAGTGTTATAGTACTCTGTATTGTGTATGATCCAAATATTTGTCCCATTAGGACTTTTCTCCAGTCCCCCTGCCTCCTGCTCTGAGTCCTGGGCAGTTGACCTTTATGGGCTGCGTCAATGGATCCCCCAGTGCCCTGGCCCCCAATTGGGTTGGCCAGTGTGATGTACCAGCAAGAGAGGGGAGGGTGAGAGGAGAGGGAAATCCTTTCTGTCCCTGCCAGTTCCCATGGATTGACTGCCTCCTGCATACAGCTCCCTACAACTCCAGGCTCCAGTAACCACCATCTCTTGCCCCTTCACCCCAGTGGTGACACTGGCTCCCTGTGGCCATAGTTCTTGAGGGACCACAGGATCCCCTGTTGGTTTTCCTAAATGCTTCCCACAACTTCATAAATAGTCACTTTATTAAATTCCTTTCAACTTACACAATTTGCTCATGTCCTCTGTTTCCTATGGCACCCTGAATGATGCACACACTTCTTGCTAGATGGCGGCTGCCTTCGTTGTACTTTTCCTTAGTTCCTCCTTCCTTCCTTTTCTGTTTTGCCCAATCCACCACCCAAATGTTCATCTGTATGTTGGGAGCTTCATCACTCATTGTACAAAATATGATTGTACCACATGCATGTATTGACAGTGTTTCTCTTAATGCTACATCATAGGCAATCTCTCTAGTTTAATATGTATAAATCTGAGCCATTCTTGAATAGCTAGCTGTAATATGGATATAGAATAATTCATTCATCCATTTTTCTGTTGATAGACATTCAAGTTGATTTTACACTTTGCCTCTGAATGCGTGGTAGCTTATTACTTTAATTTTTATTTTCCTGATGACTGAATTTGAATGAAATTTAATGACCTTTGGGTATAACAACCCACAGTTAGACTTTTTTCATAACAACCCAGCATGCACAGATACAGCAGAACCAAAGTTTCGTGAAACAATACTATTCTGACTACATGTGGTGCAATGCCATCTTGTCTTTCTTCCTCTGTCCCTTTCTTTCGTCCCTCTTTTCCTTTTCTTCTCTCCCCTCCCCCACACCTCTCCTTTCTCCCTTTTGAATGTTGTTTGTGAACCATTACATTGATTTAAGGGCCCACAGAAGGCTCACCACCCACACTGGAAGAGGAGCCACCACATGGGAAGGCCCAAGATTCCCTCTCCCCTTAGCCACCCCTCCCCCATTTTATCCCTTGCATACTCTGTGACTGGGAAATGACCCTGAGTTCAAATCCTCAGCTCTGTGATTGACTAACTGGGTGACTTTGTACAAGTCACTCAACCTTTCAGGTTTCCTCCCCCCAACAATGGAGATAAGAGTAGTACTTCTGGGGCACCTAGGTGGCACAAACGATTAAGCTTCTGATTCCTGGTTTCAGATCAGGTTGTGATCTGGGCTTATGGGACTGAGCCCCAGTCAGGCTTCCTGCTCATTGTTGAGTGGGCTTAGGAGTCTCTCTTCCTCTCTCCCCACTCCCGCGCTCTTGTGTGTGTGTGTGTGTGTGTGTGGTGATGGGATGGTTCGTGCATACGTACACGCTCTCTCTGAAAGAAAGAGAGAGAGAAAGAAAGAAGAAGGGAGGGGAAGGGAAGGGGAAGGAAAGGAAGAAAGAAAGAAAGAAAAGAAAAAAGAAAAGAAAAGAAAAGAAAAGAACTTCCATCTGGGTGGTTGTGAGGATTGAGTCGATACGCATAAGACACTTATCACCACATCTGTCTAGCAGTAAGGGTTTAAATGTTAGCTATTATTATCGTTTGTGACATGGGGAGGTCTTACTTCCTCAGGTGAGGGTGCTGGGCCTTGAGCAGTCACCTTCCAAGGCTAAGAGCCGCAATTCTGTCTTTAAAGGTAGAAGAACAGTGGGGGAACAGGAACGTAGCATCAGAGAAAGGGCCCGTGCTTCAGCAGTGGGCTCTTCCAGTTGTTACTCATATACAGTGAGAACTTTACTCTTTGGGTCTCTTCTCATCTCGACTGAGCAAGCCTAGAAGCAGTCCAGTCTGTGGGAGACATTTGGAAGGGGCCATTTCTTTCCCACTGGTTTAAGAAAGATAGGGACATAGGTATAAAATGGTACCAATTTAACTTAATAATGAGAACGTAACTAGATCCCAAAGTCTACAGCACTCTGGTATTCCTAAGCTTGTTATTGTTTCATAAAGAGGATATAAGATAGCTTGGGAATGTTACCAGTGAGTCTATAATCTCATGTGAAAATATTCAGTGGGAATGGGTTGAGCACGCTGTTGCATAGTTGATAGAGCACAATCAGTAGTGAGAAGTACAGTCTCTCCTGAACCATGTAAGTGTGCTCTAAATGTTCCTGTCCAATGATGCCTGGCGACACTCGGGTCAGAGCCCGCTGCACAGTTTGGGTTCTCCAGGAAGCAGGTGGAGTTTAATGTGCGAAAGGTTCATTAGGGAGTGTTCTTGGGATCAGTACCTGTGGAAGGGAGAAACTGTGCCAGCCCAGAGAGTTCTGGAGCTAGAATGGCCTTTCAAAGCTGTCCTGAGATGGGCCACAATGGCTTGGCCTTTATCCCTGTGCTTGCTTTAGGAAGGGGGTTGACCTTGGGTAATGTGACTCTTTGCAGCCAAGACAGCTCTATAGCCGAGGCCATCCCTGAAGGGGGACTCTTGGCAGCTGGGCCACCAAGTCCTTCCTCAAGGGGATCCTGGGTGGTACATCCTAACTCGGCAACCAATTGTTCTTGAAGCTCTTGTTTTCAGTTTTTATTAAAATTAATTAGCGTACAGTATTGTATTAGTTTCAGGTGATTTATGCACATTGCACAGTGGTCACCCAGTTAGCTACCATCTATCTGTCACCGTACAATGTTATTAACTATATTCCTTCTGCTGTACATTACTCCCCTGTCTTAGTTATTTTATAACTGGAAGATGTATGCCTTAATTTCTTTTGCATATTTCGTCCATTCTCCCCCGCCTAACCCCCTCCCCTTTGGTGACCATCAATCTGTTCTCTGTAGCTATGAGTCTGTTCTGTTTTGTTTGGTTGGTTGGTTTTTTTAAATTCTACATATAAAAGAAGTCATAACAGTACTTGGCTTTTTATGTCCGATGTATTTCATTTAGCATAATGCCCTTGGGGTCCATCTATGATGTTGAAATGGTAGGATTTCCTTCCTTTTTTATGGCTGAATAATATTCTTTTTTACATATATCCTGCAGGGATTTTTTTTTTTTTTGATCTGTTCATCAACTGATGGACACTTAGGCTGATTCCATATTGTGGGTATTTAATTTAATTTATTTTTTATTTTTTTTTAAGATTTTTATTTATTAAGAGAGAAAGCACAAGCAGAGGGAGTAGCAGGCAGAGGGAGATGCAGACTCCCCACTGAACAGGGAGCCCAACACAGGGATCAATCCCAGGACCCTGGGATCATGACCTAAGCCAAAGGCAGACACTTAACCAACTAAGCCACCCAGATGCCCCCGTATCATGGCTGTTTTATTTTTATTTTTAAAATATTTATTCATGGGGCACCTGGGTGACTCAGTGGGCTAAAGCCTCTGCCTTTGGCTCAGGTCATGATCCCAGGGTCCTGGGGTTGAGCCCCACATCAGGCTCTCTACTCAGTGGGGAGTCTGCTTCCCTTCCTCTCTCTGCCTGCCTCTCTGTCTACTTGTAATCTCTGTCTGCCAAATAAATAAATAAAATCTTTAAAATATATATATTTATTCATTTGAGAGACAGAGAGAGCACAGGCAGAGAGAGAGGGAGAAACAGACTCCCCACTGAGCTGGGAGCATGAAGTGGGGCTCCATCCAGGACCTGGATTGTGACCTGAGCTGAAGGCAGATGCTTAACTATCTGAGCCGCCCAGGCACCCCGTGGCTATTTTAAATAATGCTGGGCATATGTCTTTTTAAATTCCCGTTTTCATTTTCTTCTAATAAGTACCTACTAGGGAAATTGCTGGATCGTAGGGTAATTCTATTTCTAATTTTTTGAGGAACCTCTATACTGTTTTCCACAGTGACTGTACCAATTTCCATTCTGACCAAGAGTACATTTTCTCGATGTTCTCACCAATACTGTTATTTCTTACCTTTGTTATAAAAGCCATTCTGACAGGTGACAGCTGATATTTCATTGTGATTTGGATTTGCATTTCCCTGATGGTTAGTGATGTCGAATATCTTTCTGTGTACCTTTTGGCCATCTGGTGTCTTCTTTGGAAAACTGTTTTTTCAGGTCTTCTGCCTATTTTTTAAGTCATATTGTTTGGTTTTTTGATACTGCATTTTATGAGTTCTTTATGTATCTAGGATGTTAATGCCTCCTCAGGTACGTCATTCGCAAATGTCTTCTCCCGTTGGGTAGGTTGCCTTTTCATTGATGGTTTTCTTTGCCATGGAGAAATATTTTAGTTTGATGTTGTCCCACTTGTTTATGTTTGTTTTTACTGTCCTTGAAACCTTTGCTGATTGTTCTTGGCATCAACTGGGAGCCTGGCAGTGCAGCACAGCCCCATGCCCAACCCTATCCCCCTATCACTGCCTGATCTTTTGCCCATGGTGGGGAGTTGTCAGGAGAGCAGTTAATCCTGGAAGAGGTCAAGGAGGAGCCAGACCAGCTGTGGAGGTCTGTGGGGGCCCAGTTGGGCACAGAAAACCTCTCGCTTAGAGCTCTGGGGATTGCCAACATTTGGGGAGGTGGTCCCCGCCAAAAAGTCACATATGGGACTTTAGGATGAGATCCCGCAAGTCGTGAATATGACCCAGCCCTGTGGGTGATGTGAGAGATTCGAGTTCTGTTGAGAGCAAGGGATGGCATGTCCGTGTTAATGGACAGGACAAATGGTTGGAGTAGAGATTTAGGCTGTCTTCCCAGGCTAACCTGATTACCTAGAACGTATGGGGTGATCAGATAGGGACTGGAAAAGAGGAACAGGACTGGTGGCTTCAGCCAACCAGGGGCTGAGTAGGAGGTCGGTCTGGTACACCAGACATGGGATTGGAAAAGCAGGACATCTCTCCGAAACAGGGAGCACAGTGATGGGGATCCCTGAAGTTAGCACTATTCAGCAATGAGATGAAGCCAGTGTGTAGGCTTGAACTAAGCCTTCAGTGTCGCACCCAGGGGACAGAGCTGGCTAAGTCCCTTTACCAGTGAGGCTCCAGTAGGAAAGGTACATACACAGCACACTCAAAGGAGTCAGGGATATGGACTGAATGAAGGGAATATTGCCAGAGGAGTGGCTGGGGTTACAGGAACCCGATCAGGGACTAGCAAGAGCGGGAAACCATTACCATCTGAAGAAGCAGAGCAGGGCCAGTGGTAGTGGAGCCCAGTGGAGGAGTGGGAGCAGTGGCAGCAGGTAGTTGCAGGTAGCCACCGCCAAACCATAGGCAGGTGGGGAGGGGGCAGAGGGAAGGGAAGTGGAATCAATAGCCTGATCTCTTGCTGCTTCCCGCTGTCTGGACCCACTGAGCAGCCAGGAAATAAGGAAGCTCAGTGAGTGATGCAGTCCACAGAGGGTGTTCTCCCAGGGATGTGAGCTGGGAAGAGAGAAGAGGGAAGAAAATGGGGCTTCTGGGGTCCAGTAGAGAATGACCCAGCACAGTCTGTTGCCAGAATAAAAACTCGGGCTCAGGCAAACAGACCTCACAATCAGGGTATGAGGTCAGGTCCAGATAACAGCTCCCGGTGCTTGGTCCACTGCATGTCAGGACTGGTCCCCCGGACTCAGGTGGGGCTCCCCTGCATGTGATGGCTAGGTGGTCTCAGCTAATAAGGCTGGGATCTAAGAAAAAAAACAGTGAAATTTACAAAGAGGACTGTGGTCCGTAGCTCATCTAGCTTTGACTAGTCCTTTGGTGAGCAATTTCCCTACATGGCTGTGCATAAGCTGACTGTCATCCACCATCTGACTTTTGACTGTGGCCTGTAGCCTTAATTCTCAGGAGCTGCCGTGGCTGGGCCTCTGCCTGCCTCCCACAGCGGCCCATGGTGAGCCACCGGGGCTGTAACTGACCTCCCACTCCCTTGTGTGATGATCTACGGTTCCAGCATGTTGCCGTGGTGCTGTCAAGGCTTGGAGAGCCCATTTCCATTCTGTTGTGCTTGCTCACAGATGGTGGCTGTTAAACTGGCAGAATAGGGCCCATGGTTTAGGGCCTATCTGGTTAATCTCCGAAGCCACGTTTTAAAAAATAACCCTAAATTGGTTCTCGTATAAACTTTATAACTTGCACTGTGTGACTGGCGTCTTATCTTTTGACATTTCTGAGAAAAATTGGATGTGGCTTCATTTTATGAGCACTGTAACTGCCAGACCATTAGCCATGCACTCTGTAGCCCTTTCTTGGCACAAAGGGTGACATATGGCCTTGGCATGGGGACCAGGGGGCTGCTCGGGTGCACCTTAGGATACGTCTTTGGACTCCCCACTTGGGAAAGATCTTCTTTTTGTATTTAGAGCATGGACTATCCTGTGACGTTTTATTGTCCCAATCCTGTGAAAATTAAGTATTCTTCCCAATTTGTAGACAGGAAGCTGGGACTCAAAGGCATTCCTAAAGGTAAAGATTATATAGTTAGGGACTATTGCCAGCTCTAATAAATAAGCAGTTATTTCTAAGAGTTGAGGTTGAATTTAGCAGTTGAAATTAAAGACTATTACTCATTCTCATTAGATTTTAAAAGTAGCTGATAAACACAGACCAGTTACCTAACACAAAACTGTGACCTAGTAGGGAACAATTTTGCCAGAATCCACTTTGATTCAAAGTATGGGACGAGGTCATCTTGAATCATATGCAGAAGCCAACCACTAGAGCTCAGCAAAAATTCCTGTCCTCTTGGAAGCTTTATTTACCCTGGAAGGCAGCTTCAAAGAAAGGTTTCTTGTTTAAAGGCCACACCTGCGTTTTAGCTACACTCACACAGATGACAGCTCCGTTGAAGCTTTGTCTAGGGCAGTGGGAAGTGACTGGGCTATTATAGTAAAGACAAAAATGCTTAGGCATATAAGCAAATCCCCCGGGGTTTTGGGGGGTTTTTTTTTGTGTGTGCATTTTTTTTTTAATCAATGAGCTTTTTCTTATGACATCTCAATGCTCTTGATAATCTCAACAAATATTTGCAAAATTTCTTCCCCCAATTAATTTCCCTTTGATTCATGGAAATTTCAATTGTTTCTACAACTTTGTCAATTGAATTACTTCTGAGGTCACGTCAACCTATTAGAAGGCAGTAAATCCAAGAAAACCAGAGTTTCAGTTCCATACACCCTACTGGACTTGTCTACAAATTCATAGATGTTTCCTGTAGAGACGTCTTTTTTTTTTTTTTTTTTTTTTTGAGCATGGGGAGGGGAATAACAGTGAAATCACTAACATGATTCCATCAGCCTTACATTTGGGAGGAATAAAAATAACCTTGTTTCAGTGAAGCGTGGAATTTAATTGGCTCCCGATCTTTTCCCCCTCATGCATCTGGTGGCCAGTACTACAGTAGAAAATTTTAAACTAGAAGGAGACATAATCCAATTAAATTTCCTTTTAAAAATGTCAAAGCAAATAAATCCAGAGCCCATGAGCTCACACACAGCTTTGCTATTCTCACTGGGCAGCTGCTGTTCACTGGGTTCCCAGCCAGTGTGCCATCTTTGCTTCAATGTTGTATGATTTTACAGATCAGCAGCTACATTTTTTTTCACCGTTGATGAACAAGTAATTTATTGCCAACTTCTTTGACATGGTCTGTAGCTTTAGTCAAAGCCAGCATGGAAGACGCCGTGGGGTCCCCTTGCAGACAATGATTCCCAGCCATTTTGGAGTCGTGACTGTGCATCATTGTTGAATTCTGCTCTGCATCTCACAGTCCTTCCTCCTTCCAGAAAATCTTCCTTTGGAGGAAATTGAATTTAGTTTTGCGCTTGGGGCACCATCTCTTGAGTTACCTGAAGTCACATTGGAGACTCTGGATCCACCCACCATTTTGAAAGGAATTTCCTGTGTTCTGAGCTGTGCTGTGACTTTCCTAGACATTTTGTTAATTCTGGTAAACACAGAATCACACGGTGTCTTTGTTTGACTTCGTCAAGAAGCTGACGTGGAGTTAAGGATTCAAGCGTATATAGGTTGTGAGGAGCATGGAGGGAAGACTATTAAGGGAGCAGGGAATGAAGAGTAGAAGGGAAGGAGCTACCACAGGGCTTAGCCTCAAACCAGTATCACATGTTGGTGACTGGAGCTTAATGCCTCTGGGAAACTCAGGGATCCAGTGACCTACATGGACTCAGTGTTTTCCCACCCAAAGCGCAAGGTGGGGGTGCACTATTCATCCATCAGCTCCTGTCAGTCATGGGTGAGAGCTGCTCCTGACGAGGGGGGAAAAGAATGAATTCCCGGGGAACTTGTGGCATGTCACAGGGGCAGCCAAAGTGGGCCTCAGAGGCCAAAGAAAAGCTTTCAGGCAGAGGAAACGAGTGCAGAAAGTCGGACCGGTGAGGGCCAAAGTGGAAAGAGTGAGAAGCTCAGGAGGTGCGCTGGCACAGCCTGCTGTGCACAGATATTTAAGATGGCGGATATGCACAGTCAGGAGGCTGTTTTACAGAAACTCCAGCAGCTCATCCTCATCCGGAAGGGGAAGGATCGGCAGCTGTGGATGGGCTCTCCTGTTGTAGAATTACCACACGGTTCTTTCCACTCCCAATGTACGTGTGCTGCAGAGAATACAATCTGACCTGTACTTTTCTTCTCGTTTTGTGGTGTAGCATGAATAAAAGGTCAGTGAACACAAAGAATATTTTTATTCACTGCCCAGATTGTCATAAATATTATGTAACGTAGAATATTTGTGGATTTATTAGAACAGTTAAGCAGTGGGAGTGTGGGGTTTCTTGTGTCACCAAAGGCCTCTTTATTTAGTGGGAGTTTGCCCATGTGACTTCTTTAGATGGACCCAATTACAGGCAAGACTATGAAGAAGATACTTTTCCCCTCTCCTTTATTGTTGCCTCCCCTCTGCTGAGTTGCTTAAATCCTATCTTCTGTTTTCTCACCCTCCTTTGGATCTCAATTTAATTTCTGGTCATCCATTTAAACTAGTGTCTGTGAAAATCTCCCTAAAATTTGGGGTTGGCTACAATTCTGGTTCCAATTCCGATGTGTGTGTGTGTGTTTTTTTTTTTTTTCCACATACCAAACAATTCTTGACACCAGCTAAGGGTCCTACAATTCAGCTCAGTTCTAACTTGATCCATTCAGAGGCAACATCAGATCCCAAAGGGTATAAGGGCTCAGTCCCACAAGACTGCCCCTTCCCCCCAACCCCCTTCAGACACCAGTTTATCACCTGTGCTTCTGGTCACTGGCTGTACATGAGAGGTTCCCATGACCCTTCTCTGGGTTCAATGAATTTGCCACAGCAGCTCACAGAACTCAGAGAAACATTTTACTTCCTATATCACTGGTTTATTGTAAAAAGATGGAACTCAGAACAGCCCGGGTGGTAGAGGTGCCTAGGGGGAGGTAGGGGGAAAGAGTGGGGAGTTTCCAACCTCTGTGCACATGCCACATTCCCGGAATCTCCACATGTTCCTGCCAACCCAGAAGCTCTCCAGTTCTTCTCCTTTAGGGTTTTTATGGAGGCTCATTACAAAGGCACGATTGATTAAATCATTGACCATTGGTGATTGAACTCAACCTCTAGCTCTACCCCTGGAGGTCAGGGGGATGAGACTGAAAGTTCCAGCCCTCCACTTACAAAGTCTGTTACCCTAGCAACCAGCCCCCGTCCCTTGGTACTTTTCAAAAATGTCTCATTAACATCACATAAGGCACCTTATTCCTCTCATCACCTTGAAAATTTCAAGGGTTTTAGGAGCTCTGTGCCAGAAACAGGGACGAAGACCAAATACATATATCTTATTAAGAATCACAATAGCGTATTGGCAGTATATGGGTTCCGGGTTCCACAACCCCTGCAACATGCCTGTGGCATTTATCAGGTGTTGGGGCAGAAGAAGTCCCTCCCACCTGGATCCTAGAGATTAGTGACAAAGGGAAGTCAAATCCAGGGAAGTGGTATTGATTTTAGAGAGGGAGCATAATGGGACTGGAGCATCAAGAAAGCATTGCATGAGCCATGGGATTTGAAGTGATCAAGATGTAAAGAAATGGACTGTTGTGGTCTTTTCATCTCAGATCATCCTTCATCTCAAACCTCAAGATATTTACTTGTGTTTCATTTTGTCCAAGGCTTATTGCTAACAAATTTAATTCTCCTCTCCAAAGTCTTGAGTTGCCATTATTCCAATGTGAGTCCCTCAGTTTCTTTCTCTTTTATTGTTAGACGTCAAATCATGATTTCTTGCTCAAAAACAAGACACTTTTGCTGCCTAATGAAGAAGCTCTGAGGGAAGGACCTTCTAGAACTGGCCTGTTTCATAAAAGAATCCATTCCCCCGATAATTTCTTTGCACTGATAGGAGTTGCATAATGTATTTTATTCTTTTTTGTATTGAAAATTCTTATTTAAAAGAAAAAAACTATTCAGGAAGAGTGATTTTGAATGCATATATTTATATTATATTCTTCTATAACACGATCAAATCTAAAAATACCATTTAAGAGCAAAAATTGTGCTGTTTTGTAATGAAATTTCTGAGGACATTTTAAATAGTTGAATGACTGTTAATTAAAATGTGTAATTTTGTGTATATAATATAAATATTATAAAATATAATATTTAATAAAATATATATATTATATATAATTTTATACATAAAATATATAATTTCTTGGTGTAGAAAGGAAATTTCCTAAGTTCCATGTGGTATAAATATACCCTAGGCCTTGATTTAGCCTTCATCCATCTGGATGGCCATTTCCTTCTTTACACAGCCAGTTGGTTGGTAGTTGGAGAGGGAGAGAGAATCCTAAGCAGGATCCATGCCAAGTGCAGAGCCTCACGCACATCTCAGTCTCACAACCTTGAGATCATGACCTGAGCAGAAACGAAGAGTCAGCCACTTAACGGACTGAGCCACCCAGGTGCCCCAAGAGGCATTCTTGAGAACAAAAAGGTGTGTCACTTCAAGAACATCATTGTTCTCTACTCAGCTTTTCTAGAGGAAAGTGGTTAGGATTAAATGTAGCCATGCAAGATGAGAGCCGGCTGCTTCTAGATTGGCCCAGGCTGCCAGGCTTTGGAGGGTAGCTCAGCAGATGAGCAGAACTCTGGATCCTCATGGCTGGGGTTACAGTCCAGGCTCCTCTGCTTACTGAAAGTTTCCTGGGCAAGCAACTTAACCCTTCTATGCCTCAGTTTCCTTTTCTGTAAATATGTATCATAATAAAACCTGCCTCTTAGGGTTTTTCTGTGATAAAAACTTTTAAAAGTACCTTTACATAGTACATAGCTAATAAATTTATTAGTAATAGTAGTATTACTAATCAGTGTAGCTAGCGGTTCAGGTTTTAATAACTGAGGTCTTAATAAAGCATTGCGTGAGTTAATACTGAAATAATGCTGCGTAACAACCTGCCCCCCAAATTTCAGTGGTTCTCAACAACGGACATGTATTTTTCTCATCCATGGACCTGTAAGTTGGCTGTCCTTGATCCACCCATGCTCTTTTTTTTTTTTTTTAAATTTATTTGACACAGAGAGAGGCAGCAAGGGACAGAATATAAGTTGGGTAGTGGGAGAGAGAGAAGCAGGCTTCCCGCTGAGGAGGCAGCCTGATGCGGGTTTCGATCCCAGGACCCTTGGGATCATGACCTGAGCCAAAGGCAGAGGCTCAACGAGTGAGCCACCCAGGCGCCCCCACCCATGCCCTTTTGAGAGGCAGTAGCATGTTGGGCCATGTTCTTCTCATGGCAGTGACGGGGGGACAGTAGGTTAGGCCAAACCATCCAAGCATGTTAGAGCCCCTGTTCGGGGTACATCTGCTAGCATTATGTAGGCCCAAGCCAGTCATGTGGCCAAGCCCATATCACAGGGACAGGAAAACAGACCGCGCAGGAGGGTCTGTACAAGTCGCGTGGCAAAAAGCAGGGGTGTACAATTCCACCACATGAAGGGATAAAAACGTGAGTATAAGAATTCAGTCTACGTCTGCCTTGAGAATAAGCTATATATCAAGAGCTTAGATAACAATAAGAAACCATTCGATGTTGCATGTACAAGACCTCACTTTGACATGTGACTATAATTATATCCGTCTTTGGTTCTTTTCCTAGAGATGTGAAGATGAGTGGCTTGGGATGCCGTCACCTATCCCCGCGAAATACATTAACTACGTACGTCTTTTAAAGGATGTGTTCGGCTTAGAGGAGGAGTAGCCGTATGCCAATTTCGGGCAACTCCCTTTGATTTCCTGCTCTCATTTCACTAAGTTTATTTCAGTAGATATAATTTCATTTAAAAAAAAAACAACAAGGTTCATATTGAATTGAAATCCATAGGCCACAGTTAATTCCCTTTTGTCATTTTAGTTTTTCAGAACATCGTGTTACACTACTGATGTGCCAGTGTTATTAAAAATGCCATTTAAAGAAACATCAAACATTTTTATTACATGTCTGATTTATTAATACCAAAGAATCTGACGGTAATTTTCTATCCAACATAATTTGATTCATTGCAACACAAAAAGAAAATTACTTTTGACAGCTATACATGACAATATAAAATCAAATTATATCTGAGCAATAAGTTGTGATTCTATTAAACATTTTTTGAAATCTTTTTGACACATGTTTATTACTTATATAATTAAATTTTGTAGCAACCCACCTTATCAAAATAATCCTTAGACCTCTCTAGAGTGAATGTATTTATTTTCTGAAATTAGCAAAGCTATGAGAAGGACTCCTGCCCTTGCCCCACAACACAGACACACACACACACACACACACACACACAAACACAGAGTCTCACACACACAAGCATACTTAGTTTGGGAGAGAAATTGAAACATATGCAGGGTTTAAATTTTTAATGCCCATTTTATATCTAAAGTTAGCTGTCATTTTAGGAATATATGCATGTATAATAATTATAGTATGACCAAAAAATGTTTTATGTCTCAAATATGTAGGGATGTGAATGCTGAAGATTTTGAGAGATCTTTTTTGGTTCATTCTCCACACACATACCACCCACCCCAGAGGTTTAAATATTCTAGGACTGTAGCATGTTTCCCTCCTACCTTTCTCTGGTTCTATTTTGACGTTTCTTCTAGGCCTATACGTTCTGAGTCTCAGTAGAACTTTTGTCAGGTAGTGTATATTTGGTGAAATCTCCTCATCATTGACCTCTGGGAATTCACTGTGAGAAGTTTGTCCCAATTTACTCCAGTCTCCAGTGGTGGATGCTGTGTACCCTAACTCTGAGAGCCTGCTGTTCTCAGACACAAGAAGAAGCCTATGGGAAAGGGGGGCTTCCACAGCTACCTTTTGGTGATGGCTTAGAGGAGGGGAAAAGGAACTAATGACATGTCAGGGGTACCAATTAGGTCGATAACAATGGCTCTTTCTTTTTTTTTTCTTTTTTTTAATTGAAGCTAATCGATAAACGATTTCTATATGTAAACGTAGGTTCATTCTCCACGTGCCTCAGTTAGAATACACCCAAAGGACTTTCCAATAAACTGGAATACTCAGCTTACATACTAGAATCATTTACCCATAAAATCTAATTTTGACTCCTTGATTTTTATTGCAGGTTTGTTTTGTTGGTTTGTTTTGTTTTGTTTTGTTTTTTCAAGACAACTGACAGTGCCAAGCCATTTTGTCACTTTAAGATTTTTCATTCCCCAGAGAGCAAACTTTTAGAAGGATGAACTTTCCCTGGAACTTTTCGGGCTGACACATTTGTCACTTACCTATTCAACTCTTCAGTCAGCTGTCTTTCCCTCAAGATTTTAAATACGTAGATAATTTAGCCCTTGTACAGACTTGTGATACAGTTCACTTGAGAAGTGGGAAGAGAAGAGGAGAAGCAGCAAACCAATGATATGTTCCTGAGTTTGTGGGATGACAACTGCTGTTCTGTTACATAGATGTGTGTCGTTGCCCTGGTTATTTGCAGTTCAAGCCCACAATTAGCAATTAAATGGCCATTATAGGAATCATGCCGATAAACATGATACATTGCAGCCATACAGACACTTTAAATAATTATTCTTTTAAAAACTAAACTATATACTGAAGGAGATTTATAATTTAGAGATAATATCCCCATTAGTAAAGTTTATGACCCAATAAACAGCTCCCACTAGTTAATAAATGCCAAAGCCATAAAAACAAAGACTATTAATGTAATAGAATTTCTGTGCCTCCCTCTTTTGCTGGTGGTCTCAAGGCACTGAAGGGAAATGCTATCTTAGGGAAAACATTTATTCTCGTTATGTAAATATCAGTGAATTGTCTTACAGTCCATCTGGAAATCTCCCAGCCCTGCCTCGGTCCCAGGTGGTCCCCAAATGCTGATGTGTTTCCCTTAGGTTTCGGGCCTTAGATAACTCTGGTTTTCAGCAAGAATGAACCTTGTGGCTCAAATCTTTAAGGGAGGTGATCAAGACCGACTGGAAATCCCAACTATTGTCATTGTTCCAGGGTAATCATTTTAAAAGCAGTTTCACAACCTTTGCATCTACTTATATTTTTAGCTGCTCACATTTTCTCATTTTGGTGCAAAAGCAAGGGCTGCCTGTGGAAGTCTGGGTGAGTTGAAGGTTAATATAGGCAAACCCTTTGTGCTAAGAACGAACAGTTTTTTCATATTCCTGCAACCGTGGGAATGATAGATGAAGTCATTTGAAAGCCCAGATCACATCATGTCTTTTCAGAAGAAACTGATTGAAAGCTGTTGAGGTTGACATGAAATGGTTTGCTGAGTCATTGCTGTCAAGTATGGATGTTGTCAGCAAATGACTACTACATTGGCAGTGTTTATTTGCCTCATTCTCCCTTTTTAAAAAGATTTGCTTATTTGAGAAGAGAGGGAGCAAGCGTGAACATGAGCCGTGGGGAGGAGCAGAGGGAGCAGACAGCCTGATGCAGGACTCAACCCTAGGACCTGATCTGAGCCAAAAGCAAACTCCTAACCCCAGGAGTGCTGTAACTTTGAAGCATTAGGATAGTTTCGACATTTTGCCTACTTTATGTATTGCCTCTGATTCAATTAACGACAAACATATCATTCTTGGTCTTTTTTTATGCTATACTATTTGATGTTTGTTTTGTGTGTGGGGGTGGGGGAGGTAGATCTTCTGGGCAGTTTTTGGACCCCTTAGTGGTGAGTTTGAGATATTTAAATTGTCCTTCCTTTCAAAGAGCAGGGAATTATTGATGAACAAAATGAAATTTCTAAACAAAACTAAAAACCTTTTCTTCCCTTTCCGACTTGGATTTATTTATCTCAATTTGAATGAGGACTGTTTTAGTCTTTGCCACTCATTCCTCATTTCCCCGTCCCCTTCTCCCATATGTTACGATTTTGCTCTAAGCGAGACAGAGGGACCCTTCAGAAATAGCTTGATGAAATGGCTGAGTTTTCCACAAAACATTTATGATGCTCAATAATACAGAATCCATTGAATAATGAATTGTCACGTTCCCAGTTATATGTATATTCTTTTTTGTTAAGAATATACTCTGAAAAACAATCTGAGGGGTCTGAAGTGGGGGCTGGGAGGTTGGGGGAACCAGGTGGTGGATATTAGGGCACGGATTGCATGGAGCACCACTGGGTGTGGTGCAAAAACAATGAATACTGTTACGCTGAAAAGAAATAAAACATTATTTTAAAAGTTAAAAAAAAAAGAATATAGTGTCCTGAATTTTGAATATCCTTCAGAATCAGTCTGCAAATGACCTTCCAGACAAACAGTTTCCAGATGATATTAAACATTACTTAAGTGCTGGGTCTCTGTCCTAATACGTGTTTGGGGAAAGTTTGAATTGCTTCAAGTCGAAGGCAGGTTAAGACCTTTTCAAAAATGAGGCTTTTCAAGTTGACCGAGCATCTGAAGAGACACAGTGCTTTCCAGTTCCCAAGAGAACATAATGTGTAAAAATGGAAAACCCACAGAGAGGCAAGATCAATGAAGCTATTTCACAAAACAAACCTGTGGTGATAATGAAGCAAACATCATGATTACAGACGTAGCGCTGACTGGATAATTAGCTGCAGAGAAATCGGAAGTCGCCCCCACTCTTCTTCTTCTTCTACCAGGTTATGCAAAATAAACCTTTGCGTTCAAGGTCAATTAAGTTCCTCACAATTGCGGAGTTCTGAGACCAGAATATACATCTTCTTTGCATTTGTTCCTGGTGCCCAGTGAAATTCTGTCCAAGGGGACTTCCGAGCCCATTATGTGTCTGGTGTGGGGGCACAGGACATCAGGGGTCAGTGCTGCTGCTCAGAAGCAAGTGGTAAGGGCTGAAAAATGTGGCCAATGAAAAACTCCACGGTGGCTCAGCAAGGAGAGAATTAATGACTGGCTGGAATCAGTAGGAGCCTTTACTTCTAAATACTCATTAGTTTAAGCAGTGAGGCCTGATGTTATGCAAGTTAGACAGGAAAAAGGGGACCGCCCCTCCCCATTGTCTATTCTGAACAGAATATGCACATTTAACTCAAAGTGGTGAATGGTTCAAATACATCAAACCGACTATTCATCAATCTCCCAGCTTCCTGGGCTCCGCTTCGCATCTGTGTAAAGCCAACAATAGAGGAAAAGCTTGTTATGACCCCACAATAATATTAAAATCCAGAGGGGCGGGTAGCTTGTGAAAAACACAAAATGCAACCTCCTTTAGGAAAGTTCCACCAAAATCATCTTTGTTTCCTTTTCGTACTCTGTCTCTACAAGAACATCTGACTGCAGTAGGAACTTGGTAAAATTACTTTTGCCTGCTTTTTTTTTTCTTTTTCTTTCCCCCCCACCCCTCACTTGCTAGCACTGCTGTTCATTATTGCTGTGAGGCCTCTCACTGAATACAGAACAGGAGCTGAAAAGCCATTTCAGACTGCTGCCGATATGGGCCTTCCCCCCCACCACCACCCCCCACCAAGCCCCGGTCCGTTTTCACTGTGACTGGAGCATGGAGAGTGACAAGGGAAGTGGCAAGAGGTGACAATTGCGGAGGGGACTCCGGACAAGAATAGGGACCACCTTGTGTGTGTAATGCACATTATAAACAGCTTGTTCATACAAAGGGCATGAGAAGTTACTGGAAGATTTTAATTGGTCGGATGGAAAGATCATGTCTGTATTTAAAAATCTCTGGCTTCTGTGTGTGTGTGTGTGTGTGTGTGTGTGTGTGTGTGTACTATAAGAGTGAGTTTGGCAGCCGGAAGGCTGACTGGAGGCTGTTGCCAGAGAAGTGATGGATGGTTTGGATTAATGTCAGTGAGGTGGTGAGGTTGGTGAGAAGTGGCTAGACTCATGGCACATTAAGGATGTCGGAGATGAAAGAGAAGAAATCAGACTTAGGCTGGGTCGTTTTGACAGCTGGGTAAATGGTGGTGTCATTCTTTGTGCCAGGAGACACCAGGGGAAAAATCCGATTTCAGAGGGTGTATCCACAGCTCTGCCTTGGGCATGCTCACTTAGGGAGTCTGTGAAACAGAAACATGGAGATGGAGATAAGGCAATTGGATTACCAGGTCTGAATCTCAGTAAAATTGGTCTGGGCTGGAAAGGCATATTTGAGAGTCATCGGAGTATGGATAGTAAATGTGAATTTAGATTAAGATTGCCCAGAGAGAGCACGTTGTCTGAAAACCGTAATGCCTGGCATCTAATTGACTAATTTTTAGGACATGGCTTTTACTGACATACAACAAACTGTTGTACATATTAAAGTGTGCAATTTGATAAGGGCACATATGTGTATACCTGTGAAATACCACCCCAATCAAGATAATGTATTTTCCCCAAATTCCCTTGAGGTCCTTGGAATTCCCTCCCTTCCACACATCCCCATTGTAGGGGAGGAAAAATATTTTTCTCTCTACCCTTCTGAGCTCTTGGCTGAGACCCCCCTGTAATAAAAGAGAAGAACAAACAGAGGTTGATTCATAGGAGTACCTCATATATACATGAGAGATACACAGGTAACTGTGTAATTCTCCAAGGTGAACGAAGTCCCCCCCTTAAGTACCATCTTTAGCTAAAGACGAAGGTTGGATATGTGTGTGGGAGGGAGGGGAGCCGTTTCGGCAGGTGACCAGGAAAAGCAACATAAACTTGAGGGTAAGCTCGGTACTGTGGATTTAGATCAGTGCCTTCCCCATCGATAAGTGTCTAGACATTTAGTCGTCCTCTTTCTGGTACAGAGAGAGAGAGACATACTTAACTAATGGAGATTTCCCTTGTAAATATGAATGTTCCTTACAAAAAGGTAATCTCTGCTGTGTTTGCAGAGCTTCTCAGGAGTCTGCTGTTTCTCCAATTTATCAGCTCAAAAATAATCCTTATACCAAATAGGCATATTTTGTGGGTGTATATATATATATGTGTGTGTGTGTGTGTGTGTGTGTGTATATATATATATATATATATATATATATTTAAATATTTTATTTATTTTATTTATTTATTTGACAGACAGAGATCATAGATAGGCAGAGAGACAGGCATAGAGAGAAGGGGGAAGCAGGCTCCCTGCTGAGCAGAGAGCCCGACATGGGGCTCGATCCCAGGACCCTGAGATCATGACCTGAGTGAAGGCAGAGGCTTAACCCACTGAGCCACCCAGGGACCCCTGGTGGGTGGTATATTTTGTTCCATTCACCATTTCCTATGCCCAGGCAACAAATGAGTGGTTTTCTGTCACTATAGAAAAGTTGACATTCTCTAGAATTTTATATAAATGGAATTATACAGCATGTACTTTTTTGGGTTTCTTTCATTCAGCATAATTATTTTGAGATTCACCTATGTTATTGCACATATTGCACAAATAATTTAATTTAATTTCTGAGTAGCATTCCATGGTATGGCTATATCATAGTTTAATGCATTCTCATGTTGGTGGACATTTGGATTGTTTCTAGTTATTAACATATTACAAATAAAGCTGATACGAACATTCATGTATAAGTCTTTGTATGCATATATGGCTTTCATTTCTCTTAAGTAAATGTCTAGGAGTGGAGCAGCTGAATCCTATGGTTGATGTTTATTTAATTTTTTGAGTAACTGCTGTGGGGAGGAAAAATAATTTTCCCTCTATCCTTCTAGATTCTTGGCTAAGACTCCCCTCCGCACCTCCCTACGCCCACTGTGAAAAAAACCAAGCAGATTAATAGGAGAAAAACACGTTTAATAATGTCTGTGTACCTTCTGTATACGTGGGAGAGACTCAGAACAACTGAGTCATTCCCTGAAATGGCCCAAGACTCTACCTTAGATACCATCTCTAGATAAAGACAAAAGGTACTGGTGGGGGGTGGGGGAGCAGTTTGGGGACGTTACCAGGAAAAGCATAGGAAACAAGGGTAAGGCTTATGCAAATTTAAGTTCTTGCCTTATTCACTGGCAAAGGTTTCTAGAGATTTGGAGTCATGCTTCTCTTCGGGACAGAGAAAGACACACAAATACAGATTTCCCTTATACATGTAAATGTTTGTTACGAAAGGGTCACTTCTACTTAGGGTTCACAGCTTCACCTGTGTCTGCTGTTTCTTAAAAATAAACAGCTTAAAATAATCAGTGTGCCAAAAAGACGTATTTGGGGGTGATAATTCTGCTTTCCGTCATTGTCAAGCTGTTTTCCAAAGTTGCTATGCCATTTTACTTCTCTTCCAGTATCCCATAAAGCCCTGGTTCCTCCGCATTTTGCCAATACTTGGTATGGTGGATCTTTCAAATTTTAGCCATTCTAATAGATGTGTAGGAATTTGTCATGGTTGTTTATTTTTTCTTTTTTTTAAAGATTTTATTTATTTATTTGACAGACAGAGATCACAGGTAGGCAGAGAAGCAGGGAGAGAAAGAGAGAAGAGGAAGCAGGCTCCCTGCAGAGCAGAGAGCCCGATGTGGGGCTCTATCCCAGGACCCTGGGATCATGACCCAAGCCGAGGGCAGAGGCTTTAACCCACTGAGCCACCCAGTCACCCAGTTGTTTATTTTCTTATTTTTTACGTTTGAGAGTACTTCATCTGCTCCACATACAAGTGCTTTATCAGATATGTGATTTCCAAATATTTTCTTCCAAACTGTGATGGTCTTTCATTCTCTTAACAGGAACTTTGGAGGGTAAAAGTTTTAAATTCCGCTTGTCTATTTTATCAATTTGTTGTTGTATGGATTACTCTGTTGGTGTTATAGCTTTTTTAAAAAAAGATTTTGTTTACTTATTTGAGAGAGAGGGAGAGCATGAGCAGGGTGAAGGGCAGAGGGAGAAGCAAACTGACCACTTAGCAAGGAGCCCGATGCAGGCTTGATCCCAAGATTCCAGGATCGTGACCTGAGCCGAAGGCAGACGCTTAACTGATGAGCCACCCATGTGCCCTGTTGGTATTGTATCTAATAAATGTTTGCCTAAATCAAGATCATAAAGGTTTTCTTCTAGAAGTTGTATAGTTTTAGGTGTTTAATTTAGATCAAGAATTCATTTCTAGTTAATTTTTATTATGGTGTGAGTTATGGCTACATGTTTATTTTTTTGCATATGGATACCCAGTTGTTACAGTATCATTTGTTGAAAAGGCTATCTTTTTTCACTGAATTGTCCTTGTACCTCTGCTGAAAGTCAATTGTTGATACATATGTAGGTTTATTTCTGGACTTTCTATTCTGTTCTATTGATTTTTGTGTATCTTTATGCTGATACATCACA
The DNA here is from genome assembly GCF_964662115.1 of Mustela nivalis. Lineage (NCBI taxonomy): Eukaryota > Metazoa > Chordata > Mammalia > Carnivora > Mustelidae > Mustela > Mustela nivalis. Next base: position 95,479,416 of record NC_139040.1, read on the forward strand.
GTCTTGCTCATTGTAGCTTTCTAGTAAGCCTTGATATCAGTAGTGTTAATTCTCTGATTTCACTCTTTTTTGCATAATGGTTTTGGGTGTTCTGCATCTTTTGTATATTCATAATCAATTTTAGAATAAGCTTGCAATTCTGGGCACTTGGGTGGCTCAGTCAGTTAAATATCTGCCTCTGGCTCAGGTCATGATCCCAGGGTCCTGAAATTGAGTTTGACATCAGGCTCCTTGCTCAGCGGGGAGTCTGCTTCTCCCTCTACCTCTGCTGCTCCCCTGCTTATACTTGTTCTCGCTCTTTCTCCCATAAATAAAATATTAAAAAAAAAAGAATAAACGTGCAATTCTAAAATCCTGCTAGGTGTTTTGATTGGTATTGCACTGAATCTACAGATCAGTTTGACATCTTAATAATATGGACTCTTCCGACCCATGAACACAGTATCATCCCACTCATCTAAGGCTTCAGTTTTTTTAAAGAGGTTTTTTTTTTTAAAGATTTTAATTTATTTATTGGACAGAGAGATCACAAGTAGGCAGAGAGGCAGGCAGAGAGAGGAGAAGCAGGCTCCCCGCTGAGCAGAGAGCCTGATGCGGGGCTTGATCCCAGCACCCCGGAATCATGACCTGAGTCGAAGGCAGAGGCTTAACCCACTGAGCCACCCAGGCGCCACAAGGCTTCAGTTTAACCCCAGCAGTGTTTTGTAGTTTTTAGTGTATGGGCTGTGCACATATTAGACAAATTTCTCCCTCTATTTCAGGTTTCTTAATGCTAATGTAAACGGTAACTTTTAAAATTTCATTTTCTGATCCTTGGTTGCTAGAGGATAAAAATACAGCTATTTTCTGTACATTGATCCTTGGATCTTTCAAACTTAATAAACACATTTATTAGTCTTGTGGCTTTTTTATGGGCATCGTCAGATTTTTTACATAGACATCCACATAGATGATTAGAGTTTTCACACAGATGGTATTTATCTATGAATAAAGTCTTACTGTTTCATTTCCAATCTGGATTCTTTTATTTCTTTTTTCTTATCTTACTGCACTGACTAGTACAGTGTTGAATAGAAGTGGTGAGGTTGGATATCCTTTTCTTATTACTGAATGTAGAGGGAAAGTGCACGGTCTTTGACCACTAAGTATGATGTTAGCTATAGGGTTTTGGTAGATACCCTTCATCAGGTTTTCAAAGTTCCATTTTCTTTCCACTTTGCTGAGAGATTTTATCAGGAGTGGATATTGGATTTTGTCATATCCTTTCACTGCATCTATTGAGGTGATTATATAATTTTTCTTTTATAAATTCATTAAAATTAAGTTCATAGAACATCAAATAAACTGTCTTTAAGTATAAATTCTGTGACATTTAGCATGTTCACAATAGTGTAGAACCACCACCTCTGTTTAGTTCCAAAACATTTCATCTCTCCCAAGGGAAACACCATATCCGTTAAGCAGTCACTTCTGATTCAGCCCCTGGGAACCACCAGTCTGCTTTCTGTCTCTGTGAATTTACCTATTCTAAATACTTCCTATAAATGGAATCATACAATATGTGACCTTTTGTGTCTGACGTCTTTCACTTAGTACAATGTTTTTGAGGTTCACCTGTGTTGAGGCAGGTATTATTTGTTCCTTTTTATGGCTGAGTAAGAGCCCATTGTATAGATGTACCACAGTGTGTTTAGCCATTCATCATTTGTTGGACACTTGTGTTGTTTCCATGTTTTGGTTATTGTGAGTAGTGCTACTGCAAACATACATAGACATGTATTTGTTTGAGAACCAGTTTTCCGTTTTCTGTTTTATTTCGTTTTTATTTTTTAATTTATTTTATTTTATTTTTTTTGAGACAGAGTGGAGGGAGTGGCAGAGGGTGAGGGAGAGAATCTCAGGCAGCTTCCAGGCCAAGCTTGAGCCCATGCAGGGCTCGATCTCACAGCCCTAGAATCATGACCTGAGTGGAAATCAAGAGTTGTATTCTCAACCCACTGAGCCACCCAGGCGCCCCCACTTTTCAGTTCTTTCATGTATATACCTAAGAGTAGAATTGCTAGATCATATGGTAATTCTATGCTTAATTTCTTGGAGAACTGCAAAACTGTTTTCCACAGCAGCTGAACCATTTTATATTCCCACCAGTGATGTATGAGGTTTATAGTTTTTTGACATCCTTGCTAACACTTGCTATTTTCTTTTCTTTTCTTTTTTTTTTTTTTAATGATAGCCACCCTAGTTGGTGTGAACTGGTACCTCATTGTGGTTTTTATTTGTATTTCTTTAGCGACTAATGATATTTAGCATCTTTTCTTGTACTTATTAGCCATTTTTATGTCTTTAGAGAAATATCTGATCAAATCCTTTGCCCATTTTAAAATTGGAAATGACATTGGTTTTTGAATGTTAAACTTCGCATTATTGGAATAAACTTTATTAGGTTGCGATGTGTTATCTTTATATATTGCTACATTCAGTTTGTTAAAATTTTGTTTGAGGTTTTTTCCTATGTTCATGAGGATATTTATCTGTAGTTTTCTCATGTTTTGGTCTGGTTTTGATTTCATGGTAATACTGGCCTCATAGAATGAGTTGGGAATATTTCTTCCTTTTCATTTGTAGAAGAGTTTGTATAGAATTGCTATTGTTCCTTCTTTAAATGTTTGATATATTTAACCAGGGCTGCCTTTAGTTTGTTTTATGGGAAGGTAGTCTTTTTTTTTTTTTTTAGATTTATTTATTTATTTTAGCAACAGAAAGAGAGAGAGAGAGAGAGCATGAGTGAGCATGTTGGGAGGGGCAGTGGGAGAAACTCTTCAAGCAGACTCCCCACTGTGTGTGAAGTCTGACTCAGGGCTTGATTTCATGACCCTGAGATCGTGACCTGAGCGGAAATCAATAGATGCCTAACTGACTGAGCCACCCAGCCGCCCCATGGGAGTCTTAAAAACTATAATCTTGGGGCATCTGGGTGGCTCAGTGGGTTAAGCTTCTGCCTTCAGCTCAGGTCATGATCTCAGGGTCTTGGGATTGACGCCCATATTGGGTTCTCTGCTCAGCCGGGAGCCTGCTTCCCCCTGTTTCTCTGCTAGCCTCTCTGCCTACCTGTGATCTCTCTCTCTCTCTGTCAAATAGATAAATAAAATATTTTTTAAAAAACTACAGTCTCAATTTCTTTAGTAGATATAGGGCTATTCAGGTTATATATTTCTTCTCTAGTGAGCATTGATAGTTTGTGTTGTTAAAGGAATTTGTCCATTTTACCTTGTTGAATTTATTGGCTTAAAGTTGTTCATGATACTCAGTTCTTATCCTTCCAGTATCTGAAGAAGCTTTAGTGATGTCAGCTTTCTCATTCCTGATACTAATACAGTATCAGGAAGAAAGAAAGGCAGATTCTTTTTTTTTTTTCCTCTTGATCAGCCTGGCTAGAGATTAATTAATTTTATTGATCTCAAAGAAGCAGCTTGTCATTTCATTAATTTTCTGTTGCATTTCTGTGTTTTCTGTTTTTTCTACTCTGATTATTATTTCCTTTCTTCTACTTGCTTTGGGTTTAATGGGCTCTCCTTTTCTAATTTTTTCATTTGGAGGCTGAAGTCATCAATTTGAAGCCCTTTTTCTTTTCTGACATAGGCTTTTAGTCCTCCAAAATCCTCCTAAATACCCCTTTAATGGCATCCCACGAATTTGGATGTTATTCCATTTTCATTCAGTTACTCTCTTATTTCTCTTTGATTTCTTCTTTGTTCTGCAGGTTATTTAGAAGTGTCTTACTTAGTTTCAATATTTGGGGATTTTCCAAAGATCTCTCTGACAATCTAATTTAATTCCCTGTAGTTAGAGGATATATGTATGTATGACTTGTATCCTTTTAAATTAATTGAGACTAGTTTTATGACTCAGAATATGGTCTATCTTGGTAAATACATCATGTGCACTTGGAAATAATGTGCATTCTATACTTCTTTCATGGAGTGTTCTATAAATGTCAATTAGGTCAAGTTGTTAAAATCTATATCCTTACTGATTTTCTGTCTACTGGTTCTGGAAACTATTAAGAGGAAGATATTGAAATTTCTGCCTATAATTGTGAGTTTGTTTATTTCTCCTTAGAGTTCTATCAGTTTTTGCTTCATGTATTTTGAAACTCTGCAGCTATATAAACATTTAAGACGGTCATGTTCTCTTGATGAATTGAACCCTTTATCATTATGAAGTGAATTTCTTTATCCTTGGTAATATTCTTTGCTCTGAAATCTACATTGTCTGATAATAAAGCCATTCCGGGAGCACCTGGGTGGCTCAGTTGGTTAAGCATCTGCCTTCAGCTCAGGTCATGATCTCAGGGTCCTGGGATTGAGCCCGGTATTGGGGGACTCCCTGCTCAGTGGAGAACTGCTTCTCCCTCTCCCTTTGCTGCTCCCCCTGCTTGTGCTCTCTCTGTGTGTCAAATAAAAGCAAAACAAAATAAAATAAAATAAAACCATTCCAGCTTTCTTTTCATTGGTGTTAGTTACCATGGTATATTTTCTTCTGTCTTTAAAAATTTTTAACCTATATGTGTTTTTTTTATATTCCTAGTATTTTTCTTACAGCCAACATTTAGTTGGGTCTTGTTTTCTTTTTTTTTTATTTGATTTGATAATTACATCCTTTTAATTGATGCATTTAGATTATTTAGTATTATTTAGTATTATTTATCATTTATTAGTTAGTGATAAGATCAAATTTAAATCTATTGTTTTACTATTTGTTTATTGTTTGCCTATTTTTCTGTTTCCTTTTTCTTCCTTCTTTTGTTTTAAATGAAAAATGTTGATTCCATCTTATCTCATTTGTTGGATTAGTAGCCATTGTCATGAAGGAAAAAAGTTTCTTTTACCCTCTTATGTTCAAGGCTTGGAGGCCTACAAGTTAAAAAAAAAACAGATTAGTAAGGAAAAAAAAAACTGATTTAATTATAGGCTCACACAAAGAAATGTGACTCAAGTTGTTGATTAGAATTTGGGGCTCATTTACCACCTTAATAGTGGATGGGGAGGGGCACAGGGGCACTTTAGGAACAACAAATGACTTCTTAGAAGTGGGGGTGGGGAGAAAGAACACTTGTTGAAAAACAAATGACTTTCTGGAAAGTTAAATGGGCCCTTAGGAGAATAGATAGGAGATATGATAGTTTTGTTACAATGTCTGCTTGGGTGTGGTGCTGACTTCACTCTAAAAAGAGAAGATTTGAGTTGTTCCTTGGAGGGGATTTAGGACAATTGAGTTCTTTTGGAGGTTTTGTTTTTAGGCAAATAAAGGATTTCAGAAACTCAGATGCCCTCAACTCAAAAGAATTATTTATGCTACAGTGGCTTAGTCTAGACTGCTTTGCTGTAACTCTTTCTTATTTTGTTGGTTGGTTTAGGGTGTACAGAATACAATTAAAACCTGGTTCACCTACCTTCCAGTGGTATGGTACATAGCATACTGTATCAAATAGTATAAGAATCTTAAAATAGTATACTTCCATTTCTCCCCGACTAAGCTTTGTGCTATTGTTGTATACTTTACTTTTACATATGTGATAAACTCCACACTCTATTGCTATTTTTAACAGCCAATTATCTTTTAAAGAGATTAAAATAACAAGGAAAAAAACCATATATTTATATACACAGTTACCATTTCCTTTGCTTTTCATTCTTCTGTGCAGATCCTTATTTCCATCTGGAATCATTTTTTCTTCTGCCTGAAAGACTTCCTTTAACAGGACTTGTATTGTGGGTCAGCTAGTGATGAATTATTTTGCTTTAAAAAAAGATGTCTCAAAATGTCTTTTTTTTTTTTTTTGGCCTTTATGTTTGAAAGTTATTTTCATAGGGTATAAATGTTTAAATTGAAAGTTTTTTCTTGTTGTATTTTAAATACATTATTCCTCTCACTTCTGTATTATGCTGTTCACATGAGAAATGGTCAATTTCATTTTTTTTCCTTTTTATGTAATGTGTCTTTCTTCTTTGACTAATTTTAACATTTTCTATTTACCACTGGTTTTAAGAAATTTGTTTATGAGATGTGGGTTAGTTCTGTTTTGCTTAGGGTTCATTGAGTTTCTTGGATCTATAGACTTACAGTTTCCATACCAATTTTGAAAATGTTTGGTCATGTTTTCTTCAAATTTTTTCTAGTTCCCATCTCTCTCTCTTCTCCATTGGCAGCTCTCATTACATGTATATTAAGCTTTTTAAAGTTGTCCCACAGCTCACTGATAATCTGTTTATCTTTTTTATTCTTTATTCCCTGTGTGTTGTTCATTTTAGATACTATCTTTTGAAATGTCTTCAAGTTCACTAATCATTTTTATTTGTGATACCTAATTTGCCATTAATCATAACCATTGTATTTTTCATCTCATGTATTATAGGTGATGTTGGATTTGGGTCTTTTTATATCTTCCACATCTCTACTTAACATGTTAAATTTTTTCCTCTAGCTTCCTGTGTTTAACGTATATAGTTATAATAGTGGTTTTAATATCCTTTTCATCTAATTCTATCATCTGTGCAATTTCTATGTCAGTTTCAACTGATACATTTTTATCTCCATTATGGATAATGTCTTCCTGCTTGCTAATTTTTTATTAAATGCCAAACATTTTGGCTCTCAGCTTGTGGGTGCTGAATATATTGCATTCCTTTTTTAAAATCTCTCAATGATTTTAATGCCTAGTTTTGAAAAACAAAGTAAATTTCCACCTACTTCTTTTACATAGAGCAGAATGTAGTAGTTTTAAAAAAGTGTACATTCTTTAGCTTTCTCCTGTACTTTTTTTTGCCTATCTTTCAAAACTGAACACTGAATATTTTTAACATAGTAATGTGATGTTATATATATACATTTTATTATTTTTTTAAAATATTTTATTTATTTATTTGACAGACAGAGATCACAAGTAGACAGAGAGGCAGGCAGAGAGAGCTGGGGGCCGGGGGGGTGGGGGAAGCAGGCTCCCCGCTGAGCAGAGAGCCCGGTGTGGGGCTTGATCCCAGAATGCTGGGATCATGACCCAAGCCAAAGGCAGAGGCTTTAACCCACTGAGCCATCCAGGCGCCCCTATATATACATTTTAATTGCACATATTAGTAATAAAATAACTCCATGTTTTGGTAATTCATAGCATATTTATGAAATGAAAAGCTTTCTATCAAAATATACTTTTCACTGGGAAAAAGAACTAAAACAGACAAATCAATCTATACAAAGTAAATATTAACTTAAAGTAAATTTTTAAGTAATTTTAAGTAAATTTTAAAGTAATTTTTACAAAGTAAAAATTAACTTAAATTAAAAAAAAAATTAACTTTGGTAGGTTTCAGTGCAGGACAGTCCTTCACAAGCCTATTTGCCTTTATCCCCCAGAGTGGCTCATCTCCTGAGTTAAGATTTTAAAAAATATTTTTCATTGAGATTATTATGTTGACATTTGTTTCTCATTCCACATCCTCTTCAGCCAAGCTCTGAGCACTTAACAATTTCCCTGACTAATTGTTGGAAGCTTGGTCAGAAGCATCTGGAACATTGGCGGCAGAAGAATTTGCTGTAACACTTGCAATAAGTGCTGTGGCCATCCACACACAGCAGTTGCATTTGTCAGATGGTTTACACCCTACACCCTTCTTGTATTTACCTCAAGCTGGCAACTCTTCTTCAGGGAAGAACTTCTGACTAGCTTCACCATCTTTAAAGTCCAGTAACTTAAGAAGTCCAGTTCTCTCCTTGGCAAGCTTTTGTTTCTTTCTTGGTTCTTGAGGCCTGTTCTCGAAGCTGGGGTCACTCTGTCTCTTGTGGTGGAAGTAAATATGGTACCCGATGAAAAGACCCCTGCAGACACTTGCTGTTATGGTTCTGCCCCGCCATTCTCTCTTGACCAAGAAGCAGGAGTGAGTTCAGTGGCGTTGGGATCCAGGTGACAAAGCAGTAGGCTGTGAACCCTCAGAGCGGATCCCCCTGCTCCCACCCGTTGCTTGCCATGAGCGATGCAGAAAGGCCTATGTTTGTGATCTTATAAACACTCCTGAGCTTTGTTCTGAGGCTGATTAATTTACCAGGAAACATTTTTATCCTTTCAAATTATTCCTTTAAGCTTTGTTAGGACAAAAGCAACATTTGGTCTGGGGCTAGTTTTTTAAATCAACACACTGAACACAGTAGAATTTCTTTTTTTTTTCCAAGATTTTATTTATTTGTTTGACAGAGAGAAAGATTACAAGTAGGCAGAAAGGCAGAGCAGAGAGAGAGAGAGGGAAGCAGTTTCCCTGTGAAACAGAGCCTGATATGGGGCTGGATTCCAGGACTCTGAGATCATGACCTGAGCAGAAGGCAGGGGCTCAACCCACTGACCCACCCAGGTGCCCCTAGGGCTAGTTTTTTCCCAATTCGGAGGCAAAAGCTGAGTACTCTACCCAATTCTGCACCATTAATGAAGTTTTCTACTCTGACTGGTGGGAACAGGAATGTGGTAGGTGGAATTCTAAGATGACTCCTCGTGACCCACACCTTTATATAATCCTCTCTTCAATGAGTATAGTCCCTCCCCAAATGAAGTCTTTTTTTTAAATACTGCACAATTGATGTCAAGAAAGGTTGATTCCCCCAGGTGAGACTCACCTAATCAGGTGAGTCCTGAAAGAGGACTAGGTTCTTCCCGACAAAAGAAATTCAGGGATTCAACATGAAGGAAATTATCCCTTGCTGGTTTTGAAAGTAGAGAGGGTCACATGGTAAAGACCTGAAATTAATCTCCAGGATCAGAGCAGCCCCTTCTGACAGCCAATGAAAAAATGGTGTCTCAGTCCTAACAACGGCAAGGATCTAAATTCTGACAACAACAAGTGAGTCTGGAAGTGGATTCAGCCTCAGAGCCTCCAGGAAGGACCCAGCCCATCCAGTGTCCTGGCATCAGCCAGTGAGTCCCTGAGCAGAGGACCCAGGTAGCCTACATTCAGACTTCAGATTTACAGAACTGTGAACTTATAAATGGGTTTTATTTTAATCCACTAAGTATGTGGTAATTTGTTCCACAGCAGTTGAAAATTAATATAAGGAACCATTCTTGGCCTTGTGTGACCTCTGAGAATGGGTTTTATGTTACCTCTTTTGGTTGGCCTCAAATATTTCTTTTCTGTGCATACCCTGATCAGTCCTTGGTGGAAGACTGAAGTGGGACCTTCTACACATCTTTGGAGTTCTGTTTTGTGTTTTCTCCTTACTCATACTCTCCCTTGAGAACTCTAGTCTCGACCTTTCTGAACTCCAAGTTCTGTCTGCTTAATTCAGGCAGGCTGCTAAGGTCTGCTTGAGATCCTTCTTTTTGCATTTTTGAAATTCTCTCCAGGCTATAAACTGGGAAACAATAGAATTTGTCTCGTTTGTTGCTGTTGTTGTTTAGTTTTAACTAGACTCTGCAGCTAACATAGGGCTTGAATTCATGACCCTGAGATCAAGAGTCTCATGCCCTACTGACTGAGCCAGCCCGGTGCTTGGTCCCATTTGTTTTTTATCTCTCAGAGATCACTGCCCTTTGTTAGTTGATGTCTTGTGTCTCCAAAACTATAGCGTCATATATGTCATCTGTTTTATTTTGTTGTTTTGAGACAAAAGAAGACGTCACTTTTTTTTAGCAGTGTTATATAGTTATATTAGTTGGTAATGTTCTAATTTGTATTTTAAAAGTAAGCATTCTGCTAAACATTTTCCTCTTTGGTTCTGTATACAACATACTTCTTAACTATTTTGCAGTGTTTGACATGATGCCTTACATGTAGTAAGCACTCGATAAATGCTTGACTTGGTTTTTAAATTTGACTTCCAAAAACTCACCATTCATTTGCAGTAACCTTTCAGAGATCTCATGGATGCCATTACTGATTTCACATTAGTTGTCACAAGTATCATTGCATAACCACACTGAAGCTAGTTATTACAAAATATTGAGATATGCATGTAAATGTAAATATATGCTCTACTGCCTTAGTCTGGCTTCCCTAAGAGCAGCTTCTAAGATTAAGGTTTGTGAGCAGGTAATTTATTTAGAAATACGGTTTCAGAAAGCCGATGTGCCTAAAAAGGAAGTGGAACAGAGAAGGAGGACAAGAACCAATCCACGTACAAATAGAGTTGGCCACCATTATAGAAAACTGGTGTTTAATCCGTCCGACTGGGATCTTTTGTAAAGTGTGAAAAAATGAGTCTCAGAACTGTTTAGGGATCAAAGGCAGAATCATGTACCTATTGTCTCCTGTTCTCCAGTGATCAAGAGTGACCCTACGAGTATTAAACTCCCTCACATTTTCTAGTTGTCCATGTGGAAATGCAGAAGGAATTCCTACTGTGAGAGGAAGACAAGCCTCCGGGAGGGAAATAGAACATGTATGACACTAGCTAAGGAGAAATAGTGTCCAACTGCATCGATGTAAAACCATTCCAATTCTGAAAGTAACTGGTCATTGCAGTGGTGACTGAAGTAAGAGGAGAGGCCAGGAGGATTTTGGAATGATAGGGAGGGCTTGTCCAATACACACAAAATTCTGGAAGTTATTTAGTGATATAATTTATTACTAGTTTCTAACAGTCTGAGATTGACATCCACGCAATGTTGAGTAGCTTCAAGCTATAAGAACACTAAGACCCCCAGGAAGTGATAAGAAGGAGCCATTGAAGATAATGCACTCAAATCGGCAATAATATCCTTGGAATAGTATTTTTCCCAGCTCTATTGAATATATAATTGACATATAACATTATACAAGTTTAAAGTATTAATTTGATACATTTATATATTGCAAAATGATTACCACTGTAGCATTAGCTAACACCTCCATCACATCTAATAATTACTGTTTCCTTTTTGTAGTTAGAACATTTAAGATCACTCTCCTGGCACATTTCAAGTATATGATATGTTATGGTTAAGTATAATCACCATGCTGTACTTTAGATCCTTAGAACTTATTCATCTTATAACTGTACATCTGTATCCTTTGACCAACATCTCTTCTTTTCTCCCATCCCCTAGCCACTGGTAACCACTTCTATGAGTTCATCTTTTAAAAAATGAGATCATACGGTATTTATCTTTCTCTGTTTCACTTATTTCACTTAGCATCATGCCCTCAAGTTTTATCCATATTATCACAAATAGCAGGATTTCCTTCTTTTTCCTGGCAAATGATATCCCATACATATCATATGTATTTTATACACACACACACACACACACACATATCCATGCATCCCATTGATAGACACTGAGGTTATTTCTATATCTTGGTTGTTGTGAATAATGCTGTAATAAACATGAGAGTGCAGATATCTCTTTGATATCCTGTTTTCATTTTAGAGTAATAATTTTTAAAATCATTACTGTTAGAGTTCTGTTTTTGGCCAGATTTACCTTCCTGCCTAAAACAACAGAAAAACAGGCAAAATATATGAAACAGAGCTTTTTAAGACACTGAATTTTAGGCAACGAAAAAGAGTGATACATGAGAGACAGGAAACAAATGTGGAGAACCCCATTATTGCCCCAGATTATTGCCTTAAGAGAGTTTTGAGGCTATGGCACAGAAAGAAGTAAACCAAGTAGAATATGGTGGACTTCCTGGCTAGAAGAGATGAGGCTGAGTGTCCAGGAATACCAGTGGAGCTAGAGTTCACAGGGCAGATTATATGAGAGAAGAGAACTCTACAGATTTAGAACTTCAAAGATGTTCAAAATGCCCCTTGAGTATTCAGCTGAGAACTGAGCAGTGCTTATGTCCAAGGAAACTACCTAAGTCTGGGGAAAGAACCATTTGAAAGGATTAGAAGAAACAGTACCTAGTATTCACATAGAGCTGATAATAGTACCTGTGTTCAATGACCTGACTGCAAGGTCTCACAGTTCATAGAATATTGCATTCAGAAGGTTCTTGCCTCAGTAATGAGGGATAATTAACTCTAGTTAATACACGCTTCTTATTTCATATAATAAATTTTATAATTTATTATAAAAGACCTAAAAAATCAAACTGTTTCCAAGTAATGTAGCTACATCCCAGGAAAAAAAGCTTAAGAATATTTATAAGAATACATTCAGCACCCATAAAGGTAAAATTCACAAGGTCTTGCAGCCAATAAAAAATTAGCAGTCATGCAAAGAAAAGGGAACTTTGACTCACAATGAAAGAACAAAGCAATTAATAGAAACTGATTCAGACTGACACAGATATTATAATTAGCCAACAAGGACAATAAAACAGCTACTATAAATATTTTCCATATGATCAAAAAGTTAAGGATAGACATGGAGGATGAAACTGAAACTTCTATTGATAAAGACTACAATGTGTGAGGTGAGATGAAAAATATAATGAAAGGGATTAATGACAAAATAGGCTTTGCAGAAGAAAAGATTAGCGAACTTGAGATAGCAATAGGATTTATCTGAAATACAGAAAATAAAAAAATTGGGAAAAATTAACGGGACATTGGGGAGCTATGGGACAACTTGAAGCACTCTAATGTGTGATTATAGTAGCAGAGCAGAAGAAAGGTAGGGAAATAATGGCCTAAGGATTCCAAGTTTTATGGAAACAAATGGATATATGAATCTTAAAAAAAAATCCTTATCCACAATAAATATGAAGAAAACTACACCAAGGAACACTATAAATGTCTCAAAACTAGATATAGAGCAAAAATCCTAAAAGAAGCCCCAGAGAAATGTCACATTTTGCACAGAGGAACAACAATAACGATTTCAGCAGATTCTTCATCAGAAACAATGCAAACAAGAACATAATGGACTGATACATTTAAAGTACTGAAATGGTAAAACTGAATCTGTAGAATTCTATACCCAATGAAAATATCTTCTAAAACTGAACACAGAAAAAGTACTCAAAAAATACTTATGCACAAATGTTTATAGCAGCATTATTCACAACAGCCAAGAAGTGAAAATAACCCAAATATCTGTTAACAGATGAATGGATAAAGAAACTGTAGTATAAACATGTCGGAGAATATTATTTGGCCATAAAAAGGAATGAAGTAAAAATTAAAAAAAAAAAAAAGGAATGAGTACTGGTACCTGCTACAATGTGGATGAACCTCAAACACATATTGCTAAGTGAAAGAAGGCAAAGACAGCATTTACATGTTATATGATGTTATTTGTATGAAACATCTAGAATAGGTTAATCTATAGTGACAGAAAGCTGAGTAGACTGGAAGGAGGGAAGTATGGGGAGTAGTTGCTTAATGGATACAGGGTTTTCTTCTAGGGTGATGAAAAATTCTGGAACTAGGTAGAGATGGAAACTGTGCAAAAATGTGAACATGCTAAATGCCACTGAATTTTGCACTTTAAAATGATTAATATTATGGTATGTGAATTTCACCTCAATAAAATATATATCACGGGGCACCTGGGTGGCTCAGTGGGTTAAAGCCTCTGCGTTCAGCTCAGGTCATGATCCCAGGGTCCTGGGATCGAGCCCCTCATTGGGCTCTCTGCTCAGCGGGGAGCCTGCTTCCTCCTCTCTCTCTGCCTGCCTCTCTGCCTACTTGTGATCTCTGTCAAATTAAATAAATAAAATCTTTTAAAAAATAATAAAATATATATCAGTTGACCATGGATAGGAAAACTTAATATAGGAAAGGTGTGAATTCCCACAAATTGATATACAGATTTAATGCAATTTCTATCAAAATTTCAGCAAGAATTTTTGTAGATATAGACAAGATTATTCTAAAAAGGTGCTGAAGCAATTTAGTGGAGGAGGGAGAGCCTCTCACAGAATGGTGCTGAAGTAATTGAACATCCATATGCCAAAAAAAGAAAAGAAACAACAAGCAACCCAAAAAATAAAAATCAAAAAAGCTTTGACTTCAACTGCACATTTTATACAAATATCACCTCAAAACGGACCATGGACTTGAATGTAAAATGTAAAGCCATAAAACTTTTAGAAAAAAACAAAAACAGGAGAAGATAGTCAGGTTAAGGGAATAAAGGGTAAGTGAAGAGTTCTTCAGCTTGACACCAAAAGTGTGATTCATTTAAAAAAAAAAAAAAGATAAATTGGACTTCATCGAATTTGAACATTTGTGCTGCAAAAGACTTAGAGGATGTTAAGAGGTTGGAAAGACAAACTACAGACCAAGAGAAAATCTTTGCGAACCATATAACCAATAAAGTACTAGTATCTGGAGGGTCCCGGGGGTTCAGTCAGTTAAGCACCTGACTCTTGGTTTCGGCCCAGGTCATGATCTCAGGGTTGTGAGACTGAGGCCCTTACTGGTGGGAGCCTGTTTGGGATTCTCTCTCTCTCTTTTGCTCTCTCTAAAATAAATAAATGTTAGGGGCGCCTGGGTGGCTCAGTGGTTAAAGCCTCTGCCTTCGGCTCAGGTCATGATCTCAGGGTCCTGGGATTGAGCCCCGCATCGGGCTCTCTGCTAAGCAGGGAGCCTGCCTCCTCCTCCTCCTCTCTCTCTCTGCCTACTTGTGATCTGTTCGTCAAATAAATAAATAAATCTTAAAAATAAATAAATAAAATAAATGTTAAGAAAAAGTGCTAGTATCTAGAATATATAAAGCAGTCACAACAGTAGACCAACAATCCACAACAAAATGGAGAAAACACAGGGACAGAGATTTCACCAATGAGGATATAGAGATGAAACATCTGCACCTCCAAAGACATTTGACATCATTTAGCCACCAGGGAAAATGCAAACAAAGCTGCAGTGCACTGTCACCACACATCTATCAGAGTGTCTAAAAAGAAATAGTGACAGCAGCATCCAGGCTGGATGTGGAGAACCTGGATCACTCACACATTGCTGGATGAATGTAAAATGGTGTGGCCCCTCTGTAAGACACTTTGGCTGTTTCTTAAAAACTAACTATGTAACTACAACATGACCCAGAAATCCCACTCCTGGGCATTTATTCCAAAGAAAAAAAACATACGTTCACACGAAAACCATTATGCAATCTCTCTCTCTCTCCCTATAATAAATAAATCTTAAGAAGGAGGGGCATGGTACCTGGGTGGCTGAGTCCGTTGAGTGTCCGACTCTTGGTTTTGGCTCAGGTCATGATCTCAGGGTTGTGGCATTGAGCCCCACGTTGGGCTCTGTGCTTGATGGGGAGTCTGTTGGAGATTCTTTCCCACCCCCTCTGCTCCTCTCTGCACTCTCTCTCTCTGTGTCTCTCAAATAAATACATAAATCTTTTTAAAAAAAAAATGCTACATATGGATATGTATAGCAGCTTCCCTCATAATAGTCCCAAACTGGAAAGAACCTATGGTCTTTCAGTGAGCTAATAGTTAAACAAGCCACAATACCTCAGTACTGTGGAATACTGCCCAGCAATAAAAATAAGCGAATAATTGATACAATGCAACAACTTGGATGGGTCTATAGAGAATTATACTGTGTGAAAGAAACCAATCCCGGAAGGTTATAGACTGTATTATTCCATTTACATAACGTTCTTGAAATGAAAAATATTATAGAAATGAAGAACAGATCAGAGGTTGCCAGGGTGTAAAGGGGGTAGTGGGGAGGGTGAGAGGCGGACAAATGGGCGTGGCTACAACAGGACACCTTGAGGAATCCTTGTGGTGGTGAAAATGTTGCGTACCTTGATTTTATCAATGTCAGTATCCTGGGAGTGACACAGTACCATAGTTTTTCAGGACGCTACCATCAGTGGAACTGAATAAAGGATACATGGGATTTCTTTGTATTGTTTCTTACAAATGTATTTAAAACTTTTTTTTTTAAATTAAGGGTTTAATTTGAAAACTAGTTTTTAAAAAAGATTTATTTATTAGAGAGAGAGACAGACTGTGGGGGGAGGGAGAGAGGGAGAGAGAAAATCTCAAGCTCCTTCCACAGTGCCCTCACACACCAGGGCAGTGTAAAATCCTTTCAAGGGTGGTTTCCCCTTGTCCCTGTCAGCCTTTCTTCCAGCTGTCCTCCATCATCAACACTTTTGTTCAACATCACACTGCAAGGTATACAGATGACAAGTAAGCACATGAATAGTTTAGGGAAATGCAAATTAAAACCATAACAAGGGGTGCCTGGGTGGCTCAGTCAGTTAAGCGTCTGCCTTCAAGCTCAGGTCATGATCCCAGGGTCCTGGGATGGAGCCCCATCTTGGGCTCCTCACTCAGCAGAGAGTTTGTGTCTCCCTCTCCATCTGTGCTCTCTCTCCCGAATAAATTTTTTAAAAATCTTTAAAAAAATATAAAAGTATAATAAGATAACTATACATACCTAATAGAGCATCAAAAATTACATCATAACAAGTATTAGCAAGGATGCGGAGGGACCAAACACTGCTTGTGTGAATGTAAACTGGCGCTATCACTTTGGAAAATAGTTTGGTTGTTTCTTAAAAAGTTAAACATGTGGGGCACCTGGGTGGCTCAGTTGGTTAAGCATCTGTCTTCAGCTCAGGTTGTGATCCTGGAGTCCCAGGATCGAGTCCAGCATTGGGCTCCCTGCTCAGCGCAGAGTCTGCTTCTCCCTCTGACTCTATCCATTCTTGTGTTTTATCTCTCATTCTCTCTCTCTCAAAAAAAAAAAAAAAAAAAGTTAAATATCCATCCTCACGGCCATGCTATTCCTGGGTATTTATCCAAGAGAAATGAAGGCCTGTGTCCGCACAAGGGTTTGCACACAAATGTCATAGAAGTTTTATTTATAGCAGCCCCAAACTGGAAACAACCTGAATTTCAACCTACAGGTAAATGAATATGTAAACTGTAGTATCACCAAAAAGAAATGCATTATTTTTTTTAGCTTTATTGAGGTATGATTAAGAAATAAATGATAAGATATTTAAAGATTATTTATTTTAGAGAGGAGAGCATGTATACGCTGTAAAAAAAAAATAAAACTATGAAACTTAGAGAATTTGAACATACTTGTTTTTAGAGGTCTTCAGTGTTTTCCAGTACCAACGAACCAGTTCCCTGAATCTCTGGACACAACCTGTGTGTTCAACAATTCAATTCAATTCTGATACTAACTACCCAGAGTTATCATAAACCACACAAGTTAAAGGCTCTGTCCCACAAGACTGCCCCCACTTCCGATGCTGGTCACAAGTCCTGGGCCTCCTATCCTTCTGACCCAACCAGCTGTAAATTGGCACTTCCTATGATCCTCTTCTCAGGTTTAAGAATTTGCTACAAGGTCTCACTGAACTCAGGAACACAATTCACTTACATTTTCCAGCTTATAATAAAAGATATTAGGAAGTATACAAACGAACAGCCAGATAAAGAGGTATTTAGGGTGAGGTCTTGAAGGGTCCCAACTCTCCACAGAGTAGGGATGCACTACCTTCTTGGTACATGAATGTATTCAATTAGGAAGCTCTCTGAATGCTGTCATTTAGGGTTTTTTCTGGAGGTTTCATCACACAGGCATGATCAAGTTTTAACTCAATCTCTGGCTCCTCCCTCTACATTCAGGGTTTACAGGAGATGGAGTGGAAAGTTCTAGGTTTCTAATCAAGGCTTCATCTTTCTGGTGACCAGCCCCCTTCCTGAAACTATCTAGGAACCTACAAAGAATTGCTTCATTAGAATAAAAGATGCTCCTATCATTTAGGAAGTTACAGTGAATTTAGGGGCTCTGTGTCAGGGATTGGGGCAAAGACCAAGTATCTTTCTATGATACCACAAGAGGTAAATTCATAGCCTTAGATTTATAAAGAAGTCAGTCTGTGTAAATTAACGTAATAAGTATTCATATAAACAAATTAAAAACCAAAAGTGATCGAAACCTGGAGGAAGAAAACCATGAATTTAAAATCAGAAATCACAAATAGCAATCAAGAATATTTTGTACTAAAATCCATAAGCCAGTCCTTAAAAAATTACAATATATAAAAATTACATATATTATAATTGTTATATTAAAATAACATAAAGGGAGAATCATAGTTGCAATAAGGGATATAGGCAGGAACTTTATAAAATTATAGGAGAATGTTATGTACACATATATAGTAAGAAATTGGAAAAATCTTTTTTAAAAAGAAACTGGGTAGTTCCATATTTGAGGAAGAAAACAGAAGTTGTGTTAATATTAAATAATATAGGCAAATGGAGACAGTTTTATCGAGTTCTTTCAAATTTTTAAAAAAGATAATTTTTACTGTTTTAAAAATGTCATAACTGGAGATTTTAAAAAGAGGAAAAAAATGAAGCAAAACTTAGTCCCTTATGTATTCTGTATCAGGCAAACATTGTTCTTAAGCCCCTGATATATATTAAGTCATTTAATCCTCTAGTACACTTTTCAGATAGTTACAGTTTTTATCATGTTATGTTGGGGGGAATAAAGGCACAGGGAGGTTAACCAGATTCAGACCTAGGCAGTCTGGTTCTAGAGTGTGTGCCCTTTCACCACCACACAAAAATGGCATCCTGCTTTTGTTTTGTTTGGAAAAACTGCATAACATTCATTCCATAATTGGTAAAAAAAAAAAAAAATTGCGTGAAAGGGAACTTGATATTCAGTATCACGTAGAAATATACAGGAAAATGTCTTAAGTAAATAATCACAAACCCAAATCTCACAGTATAGTAAATGAGTCACCTGTTCTAATCAAGCAGGCTACATTATAGGAATAAAAACCAGTGGATTTTTTGAAGTCAGTTAACATATTGTTATCTTTAGATTGCTTAGTTGGTTTGGGGTGCCATAAAGAAATACCACAGACTGGGCGGTGGAAGCAGTGGGAATATGTCTTCTCACAGTTCTGGAGGCTGGAAGTCCCAGATCAAGGTCAAGCAGGGTCAGTTTCTGCTGAAGGCTGGCTTTCAGGCTTCAGAAGGCCATCTTCTGGGGCACCTGGGTGGCTCAGTCTGTTAAATGTCTGCCTTGAGCTCAGGTCATGATCTCCAGGTCCTGGGATTGAGCCCCACGTCAGGCTCCCAGCTCAGTGGGGAGTCTGCTTCTCCTTCTTCCTCTCCCCCTGCTTATACTGTCTCTCTTTCTCGCAAATGAATACATAAAACCTTAAAAATTTTTAAAAAAATTTTAAAAAAAGAAGGCAGTCGCCTCACTGTGTCCACACATGGTGGGGAGAGAGATACAGAGAGTGTGCTCTCTGGTGTCTCTTCTTACAAGGACTCTAATCCTAGCAGATTGGGTCCCACCCTCACGACCTCACTTAACCTTAACTACCTCCTAATTGCCCCATCTCTGAAGACAGTCAACATTCAGAGTTAGGGCTTCAGCATAAGGATTTTGGACACAATCCACTCTTCGGCATTAGGTGTTTGATCTGCACATTGAATGCTATCAATACCCTAGATAACTCCACTCATTTTTTATGAAAGTATTTCAAAAGTTAGCAATGTATACGAACACTCAGTAGAATAGAGAACTCCATTTCAAATTAATAGTCAACTTGGGCACCTGGGTGGCTCATCGGGTTAAATCCTCTGCCTTCGGTTCAGGTCGTGATCCCAAGGTCCTGAGATCAAGCCCCGCATCGGGCTCTCTGCTCAGCAGGGAGCCTGCTTCTCCTTCTCTCTCTGCCTGCCTCTCTGCCTACCTATGATCTCTGTCTGTCAAATAAATAAATAAAATCTTTAAAAAAACTGTTTAAAAAAAATTAATAGTCAACCACTTTCTTAACGGTGAGAAATGAAAAGTGTTCATGTTAAATCTTAAATGAAGCAGGGGTGACCAGTGTCACTATTTTTATTTGATATTATTTATAGGACTATATAGCAAAGATCATAAAATACAGAACAGAAATGACAAGTAGTACTACCATATAGGATAAGGTAATTCTTTTATTTTTATTTTTTTTAAGATTTTATTTATTCATTTGACAGACAGAGATCACAAGTAGGCAGAGAGGCAGGTGGGTGGGGGAGTGGGGAAGCAGGCTCCCTGCTGAGCAGAGAGCCCGATGCGGAACTTCATCCAAGGACTCTAGGATCATGACCTGAGCTGAAGGCAGAAGCTTTAACCCACTGAGCCACCCAGGCACCCCTTTTATTTTTCTTTTAAAAAGACAACTTTATTCTGGAATTTTTATATGAAATATTAATTGGCTTCTAATTTATATAGATGTGTTTGTCATTGAGCAAAATCTTTTGAATTTTGATTTCTTGCTCTAAGCTTTCAAATAAAGATTGTTACTTACAGAATAATAATGGCATTTAAAAAGTCTTTATAAAATACAATGGTAAGTGGAAACATATTTATAATCTGTGGAACTTGGACGAGTCAGAGTGCCACATTTCCTTTTTGCTGGAAATAAATAATTTTCCAAGAAATTTGGTCTTGTTTTCTTTTTTCCATCATGGAAGGGCCATAGGTTTTTGTTGTTGTTGTTGTTTGTTTGTTTGTTTGTTTTAATTATTTAAAAAATACAGCATAAAAATGTACTATCTTAATCATTTTTAACTCTTCAGTACAACAGTGTTGACATATTGTTGTTGAATAGGTCTCTAGAACTTTCTCATCTTGCAAAATTGGAGCTCTATAACTACTGAGCCACATCTCCCCCTTTCCTTTTCCCCTCAGCCCCTGGGAACCATATTCTACTTTCTGTTTCTATGAATTTGGCTACTTTAAATTCCTCAGATCAGTGGAATCATGTAATGTGTATATTGGGGGCTGGCTTTTGCACTTAGCATAATGTCCTCAAGGTTCATCAATGTTGTAGCATATGAAAAGACTTTTTTCTTTTTTAAGGCCGAATAACATTCCATTATATTCAATACATTGAGTAGAAAAACAGCTCTTCAGAAAAGAAACCCGAATAGCCCACCTGAACAGTAATTATAAGTGGATTAAAGTTCACTGTCAAAATCCAAACCATAAAAATTGAACATTTACTAAGTATACTCTGAATGGAGAACTTTCCAAAAATAAGAAAAATTGAAAGCAACAGGAAAAGATTAATAGATTTGATAATGAAATTAAAAGTTTGGAATGTCAAAAACATAAAATTAGACAGGAAATATTTTAAGCAGCTACAACACATAATGGCTTATCAGCTTTATCTTCAATATGATAAGGAATGTTCCAGAACTAATGGAAAATAAGTGAAGAACTCAATCATAAAACAGAGAAATTAAAATGGTTGACAAATTTAAAATTATATTTAACCTTAAATGTAATTAAAGAAATAAAATACTATAATAAGGTTTTATTTCTATGAAATCAATGTGATAAATTTTTAAAAAGGGGTATTTGCCCTATTGCTGAGGAAAATAGGGAATCTGGGCTTTCCCTCGTTTCTGTGGTGCAACTTTTCTGAAAAGCAACTGGGGAATATCTATGTAGAGCCTTAAAGTATCCATACACCAGTAAGGCATTTTTAGGAAATAATCAGAGGTGCAGATCAAGATTTATTCACTAAGTAAATCTTTGTAACATTATGTAAAATAGGGAAGATGTGAGAATAGCAAGAATGGCCCACAGTTAGGGGTTGACTAAATCCTTTTCAGTATGTACACAGCAACAATACGATGCAGTTATTAAGCATTATTTTTTTAAAAAGATTTCATTTTTTTATTGGAGAGAGGGAGAGAGAGACAGAGACACTGAGAGAGCAGGAGCAGGACGAAGAGGGAGAAGCAGGCTCCCCACTGAGCAGGGAGCCCAACACGGGGCTCGATCCCAGGACCCTGAGATCGTGACCTGAACTGAAGGCAGATGCTTAACCGACTGAACCACCCAGGCTCCCCAAGAAGCATTATGAAGCATTTTTCATGATCTGAGGAAGTTATTTAAGATATAAATGCTAAAGGGAAAAAAATCAGAGTTCAAAATTTTATATCAAGAATTCATCAACTTTCACTTTTCCTTTACACTTTTATAAGTTCATATTTTCTTCAGAATATATGTCTTACCTATATTTGGAACATGGACAGCATTGTTAAAAAGAAAGAGATGTGGTCTCTCTGCTCCCCATTGGGGAAGGAAGGACTATACTTCAGCATGGCTGGATGGGTCCTGGAACCACCTCGTCCAACTGGTCCCATTCAAGATTCTGCCCCGTGGTGCCTCTGCCCAGCGGTTCCCTTGTCTGTAGCAACACTAGCAGGGCTGGGGGAGGTGGGACATGTGCAGCTATTTTGTGACTACCCATTTACTGCATACATTATTCTGACTGTTTGGAAGCTCCTGACCATTGAGCTACAGCTGACATTTCTGGCATGTGTTACAGCTTCCCTTCACTGCCCTCGGGCCAGCCAAAGGTGCATGTACTACCCTCGCCTCCAGATATCCAAAACCAATCACCTAGGGCCCAACCTCAACTGTTCTTCCTGTGCCACGGCATTCAGACCCTTCAAGATCATGGGCACCCTACCAGTGCTACTCAAAGTCTGGTCTGCAGACCAGCGGCATGGACATCACCTAGGCGCTTATAGGAATTCAGCATCCTTGATGGAATTAGCATTTTAACAAGATCCTCAGGCGGTTTGTGTGTACAATAGAGTTTAAGAAGCCCTGGCCTCAAGGAGGACACATTCTCATTTGTCAGCAGTTCATTTAATAGGCGCTCTGGAGGGGCACCTGGGTGGATCAGTGGGTTAAAGCCTCTGCCTTCGGCTCAGGTCATGATCCCAGGGTCCTGGGATCGAGCCCTGCATCGGGCTCTCTGCTCGGCAGGGAGCCTGCTTCCTCCTCTCTCTCTGCCTGCCTCTCTGCCTACTTGTGATCTCTGTCAAATAAATAAATAAAATCTTTAAAAAAAAAATAGGTGCTCTGGAGACCGAGAATATCCCAATATTCTTGTGGTGTACAAAGTGATTGTTAGTGCTTCTGCTTTATCTATTCATCACAGAAAAAAAGAGTTATGAAGCTTGGTGCTTTATGCAAGCCACGTTGCCAGACACTGTTAAATGGAAGACAAATGTGAAAAATTAAATCACCGCAAAGATCTAAGAGCTTTAGTCCCCCGTGGGAGAGTTGTCCTAAGACGCAAGTAATAAATTGACAAAAGGATGATCAAGACAACGATGACTATTGAGACTGAGAAGAGGAAGAGATGGTCTGTGAACAGAGCGGTTACAGAGGAGTGAGCTTGGATCTGGGCCTATAATGATTAAATGCCCCATGGAAGAGGCCAGGCTGTGGTGAGCTCATCCCTGGACATAGTCATGGTGGATTTGCGGTCTGGATGGGGAGTCTCCAAACACTAAGGAGCATCAGCGTGACTGGGAAGGCTTATTAAGACACGAATTGCTGAGCTTCTGAAATTGTCTTGAGTTTCTCATCCCATAGATCTGGAGCAAGGCCCAAGAATGTGCATTTCTAACTAGGTCTTAGGTGATACTAATGTTGCTAGTCTGTGGAACCACACTCATTTAGAAGAAATAGCATGGGTCTTGGAGCCAGTTTTGGTTCAACCGCTTCCTAATTTAGGTGGCAAGTCATTTTTTTCTTTTTTGAGGTTTCTTGTTTTAAAAGATTTTATTTATTTGTTTGAGAGAGACAGAGAGAGAGATCACGATCAGGAGAAGGGGCAGAGGTAGAGGGAGAAGCCGACTCTCCACTGTTCCAGGAGCCCAATGCAGGGCTCGATCCCAGGACCCCGAGATCATGACCTAAGGTGAAGACAGAGGCTTCACAGACTGAGCCACACAGGCACCCCTATTTTGAGGGTTCTTTTTGAGAACTGGAGAATTCTCTTATCCACCACACCAGTGTTTGTGACAAGTAAAGGAGACAAAGGTCTGGGAAAGCATGTTAGTACACTGCCTGGTACAGAGCAAGTACTACTAGTTGAACTTAGTTTTCATTGTCTTCCCCAGAATAATCTCACATGACAAGGCTAGCCACCGATGTATTCACTGAGAGTGAAGGAATGGTGTTCTTGGTGTGAAGGTCACTTGGGGGTGGGTATAGGATTTTTTTGGAGAACCTGGCGGTGAGCCTTCCATACCATTGCCATGACCCTTCCATCCATTGACACAAATGGGTTCAGGTGTTTTGTGTGGCTGTGTTGGCCATCTTTAACTCTGATGACAATTAATATTGCTTGGCAGTGGGTCAAAACAAAGACACCTTGTGGCTTAGAGACCAATGGCATTTCAAGCATATGCCCTAAAGGAATGACATGAGAAATAGAAACTAGAGCTTACATTCTATCAGGGAAAGATAAAAAATCTATCTTTATTTTAGAACTTAAAATTCAAAGGTGACTCCTTTAGGCTTTTTTTTTTTTATTTTGAGAATTTCAAGCAAGCCCATATATTTGGAAGAATGTCTAATAGGCATCCTCTAATTTCAACACCATGAACAAAATGCTTTGGCAGCGAAACCTCTTCATCCCATCACAACATTTTTGGGAACTGCTAAGAATCCTTAAAACACAGGTGTTTTTATTTCGTTGCGTTTATTGACTTCAGTTTTAGTGTCCACGCTAATGGGATCCATCGAGACAAATAGGACCTTCCTATGTGATACCCAGATGGAAACGCAAAATGGATAGGTTCTCCTTGTACTACCGTTAGTCCATGAATCATTATGGGGATTTGTTTATTAGATTATAGATGATAGCTAATTAATCACTGAGCCAACCTTTGAAGATTAAGACAGAAAACAAGTACATTTTGGTTGATGTGGAGGAAAGAGAGGAACATTCTCTTGCAGAAGCCATGGCCCAGTTGAGTTTGGGACACTTAAGGGTCATCCTCTGGACAGTGGGCAAATGAGGGAAGGAAATGAAGCAGAGAATGACATAGGAAAGAGGACAAAGTTTTCCTATTCTACAGTCTCATTTGAGGTTTCTAAATAAGACTTTGGGCCTATTCCTGTTTCTTTACCCTCTCAATAGCTGAACTTGAACAGAGAAAACATGTCACCTCCCAGATTATGTGTCTTTACTGGCTCCACTGGTTGCCTTCTG
This sequence comes from Mustela nivalis, assembly GCF_964662115.1. Taxonomy (NCBI): domain Eukaryota; kingdom Metazoa; phylum Chordata; class Mammalia; order Carnivora; family Mustelidae; genus Mustela; species Mustela nivalis. The sequence continues at coordinate 95,504,365 of NC_139040.1, forward strand.
GATCAAATTTAAACTGCCTATTTCAAGAGCAGCCAGTATCCCTTCACTCTCGTGGTGCATTGTATAAATAGCCATCATGGGCAATTAGTGTCTCTGATTTTTTTCTTTCTAAATAATGTGGTTGAATGATGTTTCATATATTTCAGTTTTTCTCTCCCCAAATCATGTCAAGTAAATTATATTTTCTTATGCCTTGCAAAGTTCATGCATATATTGCTTCAATTGTGATTAAAAAGGATAAGAGGATTAAAAAAACAAGGATACGAACCAGCCACTCACTCACATTTTATGAACATAAACTCTCCGTCAGAAGATGTCCTTAGGAAAAAAAAATTATTTTTTATAAAGAGAAGACTGTTTATTTTTATGTAGTGAATATGAAGTTACTGTATAATAACTGTATATAGTTAAATGGAAATTTTTTGTTGTTTATTATTCTTTCTTGTCCACCCACATACATCAGTGTTACACACATTTGTTGCTCTGAGTCACTTTAAGCTACCCATAAATCTGTATTCTCAGGACCCCAACAGTAGAAAAAGAAGTGTGTCTGAAAAACAAGGGCAAGAATACTTTGGACTTGGGTTCTCAAGGAATGAATAACTTCTGAGGCTCAATGCCTGAGGCAAAGACTGAGAAGGAGGAGGTTCTAAACTTGGAGGGGCAGCACTTGACCCAAGTGCCAGGTAGAGTCTCCATGACCACACGAGTGATGCACACAGGTCATTCTGCTCCAGTCTGCACTCTTGAAGACTTCTGGTTTGGCTCTGGAGTAGTATTCCGCCATGAGAAAGGAGGATATCCCGCCATTTGTGACAACACAGGTGGACCTTGAGCATATTGTGCTGGGTGAGAAAAGTCAGAGAAAGACAAGTAGAGTATGATCTCATATATGGAATCTAAGAAAGTCAACCTCATAAAAAATTAAGGGGAAAAATGGCAGTTACCAGGGGATGGGGTAGCAGGATAAAATTGATGCTGTTTAAGGGTACAGACTTTCAATGAGTCATCAATAAGCCATAGTGATCTAACGCACAGTATAATGAATGTGGATAACAGTGTTGTACTCTAATTACTTAATGTGATAAATATTGATACAATGGCCTCCATATGACAATAGATAAGTATATCAAAGTGACACATCATACACCTTAAATTTACACAGTAGGTCAAATATATTCAATTAAAAAAAAAGACTTCCCATTTGAGCAACAGAATGATCTAATCCTCTTATTTTCTTTTATATTCTATTTTATTTCATGATCACTTCAGGGCAGGTAGCCACCACTGGCCCAAAGAAGGCAAAAGGGCTCAAAATTTGTCTCAAAAGGTGACTTCAAATGATTGTGCTTGCAGTGACCGCCTCAGCTGCTGTGTCAGCACCCCAAGTCACCACCCCACCCTGCAGCATCTTTCCCTAATGCTTGTGGCCCTCCTGGTGCTCTGGTTTTTACTCACTACCTTGCACCCAGGCTCCTTAAATGCAGCCGGTCACACAGACTTCCGGGTGTTGAGCCAAGGTTCACGCAGGCTGCCGCCCACCCAAACCCCAAATTCCAGTCCAAAGTCCTATTTTCCAGAGAGCCAGAGCAGAAGAAGTCAAGCTTGGGCCCTTCTGTGTGGAAGAGCAGATGTGTGGGAGAACTGGGCTTTAAGAGATGGCTTGGGTTTGTGGAGCAGAAGCTGACGGTGCCCCATCAAAGAACCCTCAGTCTTCACCATTCCCCTGTGCCCTGACATGATGGCTTCCTTCTTCAAGTACCTCAGCCTCTGCCTGAGGGCTTTCTCTGGCCTTGATTGAGCTAGACTTGTAAGGGGGTGTGTTGGAAGTGATGGACAGTTAATGGGTCTAGAAGCAGCCCTCAACCAGTGACTAACAGAAAATAGTGGGTAATACCTGAGACCCCTAACCTTCAGGCAGGGTGACTCCAAGGTGTGCTCTAGGCAGTCCTCCAGAGGCCCCCCATGAGACTGAGTACCAGTTGCCCATAGCAGTCAACTTCTCACTAACTCAGCCTGTGTTGGTTTCCTTTCTTTCCCCATCTCGCTAACTGCCTCTTGCACTATTGCTTCCTTGCATTACCCTTCACATCCATGTCTTGGGCTTTGCTTCTGATTCAGTTTGCAACTGAAGAGCTAGAACATGGGATGGGCAAGGTTCTGGCTGCACGTAGCAACTGGGACCATGATGAGAACCCAGATGTCATGTTGAGGTGAGACTTTATTCCATGGTGACTGGGTACTGAGTATTTCATTGGACACCAGTGCTAGAGGATCATTCTGGAAATAGAAGAGTGGATTGGAGAAATGGTTCTTAAAGCATGGTCCCTAGACCATGAACATAAGAATCACCTGACAACTTTAGAATAGTGCAAAACTTCTTGCCTCTACCCCAGACCTGCTACATATCAGACAATCTGGGGTTGGGGTCCAGAAGCCTGTGTTTTCATAAGTCCTCTAGATGAATCTGGTGCCCCTAATCTTTGAGAACTACTGGCATACAGGGGACGAGAAATTGGTAGCATGGAGACCAGTTATGAGGCTACAATGCAAGCCTGGTGAGAAACTATAAAGGCCTGAGCCATCAGTTTTGATTCCCTTTTCCTTGCTTTTTTTGCTTTGGCCCTGTGTTCTGCATGCCGTGTACTTAATAAATATTTTTGGCTTGATGTCTCCCATCCCATTATCTAGGAAGAGGGAGTGGTAATAGGAGGGGCAGGGATGGAAAGAGGCCGGGTCAGGTGACTTAGTTCATATGAGGTTCAACCACCATGGACCACGTGGCATTTTGAGCATTATCCCTTTTGCAGTTCCAGGGACAAAGTCTTCCCCCCAAAGAAATCAGGGCATCGGCCAAATCTGATGTCTTCTTCAGGAGACAGCAATAGCTACTCCCCCTTCAGAAATCAAGATCCCATGGCTTATGTGTGTGGAGGCTGAGAAGTATTGTAAATCTGAGAATGAAATCCCCATAAACTGGGTAATAAAAGCTTTTTAGCAGAAATTACTTCCTGAGAAAGGGAACATTCTGTGTGGACAAGGGGGGCAGGGATAGGGTCTGGGAAGATGGATAGGAGGTCTCCTGCTAAATGGCCTAAAATCCCAAATTAGTTTGTGTTAATTTGGGACCTAATCTGTATTATTATTATTATTATTATTATTATTATTATTTGCTGTTGCTTGAAAACCTTTTCTTTTTTATTTTCAGAGTCAGTTTGACCAGGGTCTTTTTAAGTCATGAATTTCAGAACCCCATAATTATGCCCCGTAACCTTGTCCAATGGCATCCCAGACTTTCAACGCCTGCTTATGGGCCTGTGGGAACTCAGAGTCCCCCAACAATCCCCAGGGCTGGGATGGGTGAGGGAGACGTGGTTGGCAATGGCCCATCCCACTGGGGTACCAGCTCCCAGAACAACAAGGCCTTTGACTGAGGCCTTCCCTGGAAACTGGATGATATTCTCTGGGCCAAAAGGAGCAATTGGAAAGGTAGTTTTGTGGGTTGGCTTCCAAGCCAGAGTTGAAATTAGGCTGTAGCAAGTCTGAAAGAAACCTGGCAGAGGAGGAAAAGGCCCTCCCTGTGCCAGGAACTGCATAAACCCATGACCAATCAAACAGAACCAATGTGGTGAGGAAATATTTCTGACTGGCAAAGATGGCTTCACCATCTAATGATTTACTGTAAGTGGTGACGGCCAGGGTCCTGCTTGGTGGAGTGTGGCCTGTTGAAGGAGAGCCTGGATGGAATGATTTCTACATTATTTATCTTTGATTTAGGGAACAAAAGTATGCCTTTTCAAGAGGAACTGAAGAGGGGAAATCTTTTATGATTGCAAAACCTGAGAAGGGCATCATCGTATGCCCTTCTTACCCAGACAGATTGAATTCTCGCTTGAGCTATGTTGCACAAAATTAATGAAAATAAGGATGTACATGGACAAGAATTTACTAGGTGTGTGGATATTTTTCATAAACAAAGAGAAATAATTCGCTTGAAGAGCAAGTTATGGTTGGCTATGCTGGTGGACTTCTCAAGTCAACTGGAGTTGCTTTATAAATTAAATATAAAGTTGTTATAAAATGAGTAAGCACAAAACCTCTTATCAGATAGGAAGAATAATGGGGCCAGCTTAGCCACTTTACAGCTCCCATAGCAGAGGGGCCTTGGGTTCTGTCAATTCTCTCCACTGACTTCTTGGTTTTTGCAACAGTATCTCTGGTGGTCATAACAACCAGCTGTGGCCTACTCAGTTCAGTCATTAAAAACATAGGTTTTAACTATTTTGGTGAGTCTCCTGGTCAGTGTGTACCAGTCTGGCAGTGATTGTCTTGATTGCTCAGTTATCAACCTGCGGGTGGTCAAAGAACCAGGGAAGGGACCTGGAGATGGGCTGGTCCAGCTTCTTTTCCCAGAAGTGAGGCCCAGAAGGGGAAAGGAACACCCAAGTCCTCTGCATAGTATGGGCTAGAACTGGAACGAGACTCACAGAGCAGAGTGCCCCATCTCTCCCTACCATCTCATCAACCTGCAGCACCTACATTTCATTCGCAGAAATAAAACAAGGCTCTTTTTTTTTTTTTAATTCTGCTTTTTCCTCAACAGAAGTTAATCCCCCAAGGACATATTTTAATTAAGGTAGCATAAGAAAAATAGCAGCAATAACTATAAAAATGATGCAAGATAAATATGGGCATTCTTTGCAGCTTAATTTATTATGGCTTTAAAAGGGTTGCAAGAGCTTGCCTTGCTTCTGTGAAACATAGTGCATTTTTGCAATTCCCCACAGTTATAAATTAATATAGGCCATTAGGGATGAGGCTAATGGCGGAGGAAGACTATCTCATGGGGAATACTCAGCACCTGAGAAAATGAACAGCTGTGGTGTACAGACCCCCAGCCAGTCCTACAAAGGATACAACTTGTCACAAAACTAGTCCCCGCAGAGGCATATTAATTTCTAATAAATAAGCCCAGTCGCTTTTTTTTTTCTTTTAAATTGTTTTCCTCTATAAGCACATTCCCATGTTACTCTGTACAGAGTAGTTTGGGGCTCTGTATCAAGGGGCTCTATGGGCCCATCTTAAGCCAACCCAAGTGAATGCTCTATGTTGACACTTGGCTATTCCCTCTTGAGAAGTCAAATTCACAGCTCAGATGATGTGCTAATGAGAAGAAAAGCTAACATATTTGCAGGCTGGTGAGCTATTATCAGCATATCCAAAAGTTTCCCTTTCAGAAATATAAGAAAACCTCAGTATCATTCTAATTCCCAGTGCAACAACATAAAATCCAGGAAGCTTCTGGAAAAATGAGGATGGGGGGGGAAATATATATATATATCAGAAGTTTCCCCACCGCCCCTACCATCCTACAAGTTTGCTGAGAGAGGTCTGAAGGAATTTAGCAACTCACTGGGGAAGGTTTGAGATAAAAATGCAAACCTTATGCCCCTACAGACTCCTAGTTAGAAATGTAGTCACTTTGAAACTGGAAAACCAAGGCCAACTCTTAGACTTACGGTAGCCTTATGGAGTCAGAGAAGCAAGGCGGTACATCTGAAGATTGAAGATGTGTGCTATTTCCTAGGAACTGATACAGTTTCTAGGTGAGCCATATCTGGGCGAGCTGTTGATTTCGAAGACCCTATCCGTAATCCCTTCATTCCATCCCCAGTGTGGCTTCACGCTTCGCTAGTGCTTTTGTTCAGGAGACTTAAATGTCCAGTCCAGCCTTTTCTCACCCAGGAAAGCAAACGTAGCCTATTACTACTACATAGCCTATTACTATTATATGAATAATAATAAATATAATAATAATAGTAATAATAATAATAGTAGTAATGATAATAATAATAATAAAACCCTGCAATAAATTAATGCAGGAGGATGAATGTGCATCTGGGTGTTAGGGATTTTGATTTATCACAGCAGCTCTGGGCTTCTAAACAATCCCAGCTTCCTGCTCTCCTTCCCCCCCAACCCCTGTCAATTCTCTCTCTCTCTCTCTCTCTCTCTCTCTCACACACACACACACACACACACTCACAGCCAAAGAGAAGCACTAAATGATTGGAGGTAGATGGGCCCTTGGAGAGCAATGTTGTAGCTGTGGGTATCACATCACACTGGGGGATCACGCCCAGAGTCTCTGAGCATGAAGGAAATGCCATTTAGAATACCTTCCATTGAATGGAAAGTTAGTTTGATTTCTTTTATTCACTTTATTTCAGTAAAGGAACAATTGACCCAATAATCGGCTCATGATAAATCACGGCAAATGACCAATATACCCAAACTTGACCCAGTCCTCAGGTGAGGCTGACATAGGACAGAGCCGAAATGTACAATTGGTTTGCTATAAATTATTTTTTTCCCTAAAAAAGGTCAATGTCTCCCTGAAGGAATCTCCCTGTTATTAGAACTACTGTGGCACAGCTTTCAGAAAATGGGATCAAGACAGGAGTAAACTAGCAAGTCATCATTTGTGATCCCAAGAAACACAGGGTGGTGTCTTTAAGGGATAATTTAACATGGAGTGTGGTTTTCTCTAAGTGAGAGGAAGATTAAGTAAGAAGGAATTTTGTCCTTTAAATTCATTGTTTCTTTATGACAGGTTATAATTCACACTCTGGGTTGGAAGGTACTTCAATGATAATTGAGTGATTGCGGAACCCATTAACCAGTTCAATGCCTTAGGGAATAGAAAGACACACTGAGGCATAACCCCTACCCTCAACAAGCGTGTAAAGTGATGGGTAAGTCAACACTTGCAACTGTGATATGATGCTAAGATGTGCAGCAGGAAAGGGGACAAAAAAGCCACGGTCTGCTTAACCCAAACGTGTTATATACATATCATATATATATGATATATATGATCTAGTTATTCCTCACAGCAATGTAGACAAGGTAGTTGTGTTATTCTGGTTTCAAAGATGAGGAAATGGAGGCTTGGAGAAGTGAAGTAGCTTCTGCAGTGAAGCCAAATTGACCACCCCAAAATAGGTCTCTTTGGCATGTGGATTACTTTAGAATGGTTATTATTTTTTAAATTTTAATTCCAGTATAGTTAATATACAGTGCTAGATTAGTTTCAGGTGTACAGTAGAGTGATTCGATACTTCTATACGTCACCCTGTGCTCATCACAAGTGCCCTCCCTGTCACCTCTTTCCCACCCACCTCTCCTCTTACTTTTTTTTAAGAAACCAAAGATTCAGGGCACCTGGGTGGCTCAGCGGGTTAAAGCCTCTGCCTTTGGCTCAGGTCATGATCTCAGGGTCCTGGGATCAAGCCCCGTATGGGCTCTCTGCTCAGTGGGGAGCCTGCTTCCCGCCCCCACCGCCTGCCTCTCTGCCTACTTGTGATCTCTCTCTCTCTGTCAAATAAATAAAATCTTAAAAAAAAAGAAACCAAAGACTCAAGAAGTTTTTCTTTTTTGCCTTTCCTGTTCCAGAGAGAGAGCTATTACCACAGATAACTACAGTATAATATGAATTAGGTGTGGTTTGTTAAAATGCCTCTCTGTGTTCTGTTTTTTCTGGCCAGCTCAGCAAGCATTTGCTTACCAAACATTTACTCTTTTTCATTTTCCTGTGAAATGTTTTCATCCCTTCCTTCCTTCTTTCCCTCCTTCCCTCCTTCCTTGTCTTAGACCCCTCCTTAGGTCCAGATGACATACAAGCCTTAATTGCCTGACTGCCTGTGAGCATCATATTCTTATGGAGCCCTTGTATGTAATTTTATTTATTTATTTTTTTAAAAGATTTTATTTATTTGACAGAGATCACAAGTAGGCAGTGGGAGGGGGAAGCAATCTCCCCACTGAGCAGAGAGCCCGATGCGGGGCTCAATCCCAGGACCCTGAGATCATGACCTGAGCTGAAGGCAGAGGCTTTAACCCACTGAGCCACCTAGGCGTCCGTGTAATTTTATTTTTATGTAATTTGAATGTTATATAATTTAAATTTTATTTTCTCCTGTTAGTCTGTCTCATGTCTTTGACCAACCAAAAGAATCTTGAAAGGTAGGTAAGTTTTTCTCTCCCGGCACTTCCCTAAGTTCACCCAGCTAGCAAATGGTAGAGCTGGAATTGAAGTGTAGCCTGTCTCTCTCTGGAATCTAGGCAAGCATCACCATACCACATTGCCTTCTGTAGCTTTGCAGCACAGGCCAGGGGAGTCAGGGCTCTGGAGTAGAGGGAGCTCCCTGAGATTTAGAGTACTATATCCAGGAAAGGTTTCAGAGAGCAGGTGGGAGGCAAGTTGGTTCCCAACATGGATAAGCAGAGGAGACAATACCAGGTAAAGAAACAAAATGGCAAAGGCAGAGATGCAGGACACTCAGAATGTTTTCTACTGCTTGGACACTCACTTAGCTGTTCAATTCAGCATCTCACTTAATCCCCCTCACAACCATCAGAACTATCCAAAGGCAAACTCTCAGTCTTCATATTACTTATTAGCAATATTTGACCTAGTGGATCACTCCCTCCTTCTTGCAAATCTCTTCTTGGGATCTAGGACACTTGGCTTTTTGAGTTTTCATCTTCTTTCTGGTTATTCCTTCTCATTCTTCCTCATTTCCCTGACCTTTGATTGGAGTGCCCAGGCCTCAGTTCTTAGACATCTTTTCTATCTAAACCCATTCCTTTGGTGACCCCATTTAATCTGAATCATTGTTTCAATATCATAAATATCATGCATTCACACACACATGCATGTACACATGAATAAAATTCCCAGAACTTCCAGGGCCAGCCAAGATGGAGTAAGCTCAGTTAGTCCATCTCTCCCATTAATTACAACTGAAAATTCTGGATGAAATACAGAAAGCAACTACCTGAAGAGTCTAAAAACTAAATAGTAGCTGGCGGGCAGGAGAGGTTAGTCAAAACTTGGAGAGCAACAATACCAGTGAAATTCCTGATTCTTTTTTTCTCTTGCACCTCCTGACTTGATGTAAAGATGGCATGGGGGCTTGAGTCATAGAACATTGAACTGGGGGTGGGTTCCCAAAGCTCCAGTAAAAATCCTACTCTTTCTGGCCAGAGAACTGGGAAAAGGGACAACTGAGAGTCAGAGACTATGGGAGAATCCTCATTTTTAATTCTTTTTTCTCTCCTGGCTTTGTCCTGAGGTCAGCCCCAGTTGCAGATCTTCACTGCAGTTGTGACTATGTTGGTGGTGTTTCAGGCACCTGAACCTTATCTCCATGACTACTGGAACCAGGAAGAATGATCACTGTGTGTAAAGAATGTGGGAGGAATTCCCATTATTTTTTTTTTTCTTGCTCTTCACCCTGAGGGTGGTTCCAGTGATACAGAACTGTGTGACAGTGACAGTGTAATGGGGGAAGGGAGGGCTAAAAGTCTGAGAAGAATCCAATTTTCTGGTCAAAGGAATAGGGAATAGGGGGAGTTGGGAGCCAGAGAAAATCCTAGAGAGAAGGAAGTTGGAAAAAGGGAATCCCTCTAGTTCTGTGTATGAACTGATACACAATTTATAAAGACAATGGCATTGAATCCTAGAATGATATTGGAACCACTGCCCACAGAAAGTGGGACAAAATTTGTGGTCTTAACCTAACTGGATTGATTTCCTGCTTAAAACAACAGCAACAATAAAATCTACTGACATTCCACTTTCAGGAGGATTTTAACAGAACCTACTCTCATAACATAATATCAATATGCCTAGAATGTGATAAAAAATTTCTCAACCTACAAATAACCAGAAAAATCTGACCAGTTCTCAAGGGAAAGGACAATAAACAGATACCAATACTGCAATGATCCAGATGTTAGAATTAACAAAGACTTGAAAGCAGCTATCATAACCATGTTCCATAAACTGAAGATGAACATTCTTGTAATGAATGGAAAGATAGAAATGCTCAAGAGAAAAACAAGAACTTAAAAAAAAAAAAAAGAACCAAATTGACGTTTTAGGACTGAAAAATATGGTATCTTAAATTTTAAAAATTTTAAAATCACTGGATGAAAGTTTGACAGCAGAATGGAGATGAGAGAGTGAGCTTGAATAGATAATTAGAAATTATGTAGTCTTAAGAACCAGGGGAAAATATTAAAATGGAAAAAGTTAGAGATTGAAAAAAATGAACATAGCTTCAACAAATGGTGCTAAATGAACAGAGCTTCAATAAATGGTGCTAGATGGGACACCTGGGTGGCTCAGTCGGTTAAGCATCTGTCTTCATCTCAGGTCATGATCTCAGGGTCCTGGGATCAAGCCCCACTTTGGGTTCCTTGCTCAGCGGGGAGTCTGCTTCTCCCTCTCCCTTTGCCCCCACACCCTTCATGTGCATGCTATCTCTCTGTCTCAAATAAATAAATAAAATCTTAAAAAGAAAAACACAAACAAATGGTGCTAGAACAATTGGATACTCAATGTACAAAAAAAAATGTACCGTGACTATGCCTCAAGTTTTATGCAAAAATTAACTGTAAATGGTTCAGACCTAATGTAAAACATAAGACTAAAAAGAAGATAAAGGAGAATATTTTTGAGACCTTGACTTGGGCAGTAGGTTCTTGGAAATGAAACCAAAATCATGATCTATAAAAGAAAAAAGGGATGAACTGAACTTAATCAAAAATTTAAAATTTTGCTTTGCCAAAAACACTTTTAAGAGAATAAAAAGATACCACAGACTTGGAAAACACATTTATGAATCACGTATCTGATGAAGGACTTGTAAGCAGACTATATAAAGAATTTTCCATGCTCAACAATATGAAAACAAACAGCCCAATTAAGAATGGGCCAAGATTTTAGTGGACATCTCACTAAAGAAGATGTTTGGGTAGAAGATAAGTACATGAAAAGAAATTCATCATTAATCATCAGGGAAAGGCCAATGAAAACCACAGTGAGACACTACTGCACACCTACTAGAATGGTTAAATATAAATTTTAAAAACATTTCAAATCTGATACTGCTGGTAGAAACACAAAATGGTGGAGCTGCTTTGAAAAACAGTCGGTCAGTTTCTTATCAAGTTAAACACACACTTTATGATCCGGGAGTCCTGTTCCTCATAATATGCCCAAGAAAACTGAAAAGTTTTGTTCACACCAAAAGAGGTTCATGTGTATATCAGCTTTATTGTAATTGCTCACTCAACCCAGATGTCTTCAGTGGGTCAGTGGGTGAACAAACAATGGTACATCTATATAGTAGAATACTGTTCAGCAATGAAAGGAATGAACTGTGGGTAAACAAAACATGGATGAATTCAAACGCATTATGCTAAGCCAAAGAAACCAGATCCAAAATGCTACATACTATATGATTTCATTTATATGACTTTCTGGAAGAGGCAAAGCTCTAGGGACAGAGAACAGGTTGCCAAGAGGCTGGGGATGATGGAGGGTTCGATTACGAAGGCGTGGCATGAGGGAATTTTTTAAGATGATAGAATAGTTCCCTATCTTGATTGTGACTGTGGCAATATGACTATGCATTTTTTCAAAACTCATAAAATTGGACAACAAAAAGGAAGGGTTTTGCTGTAAGTTAAAAAAATACGTTTAAAAATTCTTCCAAATACTTCTCCAGATCAGATCTGTCCCTGTCAGTCATATATCTATCTGATATCTGCACTTGGGTGTTTACTAAGTATGTTAAACCTAACCTGTCCTAAACCAAACTCCTGACATTCCCCCTCAAACCTGTCCCCCACACAGGCTTGCCCGTGTCAGCTGATGGCAGCTCCATTTTTCTAGTTGTTCAGGCTAAAATGCTCAGAGACATTCTTGACTTCCCACTTTCTCTTATAGCCCACATCCAATGTCACATCCAATGTCCATAGAGAACAAATTCAAAATCTCATTACTTCCATTCCCACCAACCTGGTCCAAGCCATCAGTGTTTTGCAATGACATTCTTGCCAGACTCATGGCTTCTGTTAGCCTGGACACGTACCACCCACTGTCTTTTCCAGGAAGGACTTGGGCTCCGCAAGAGAGCCTTCAGTCGTTAATGCCTTCAGAGTCCGCTTCAGCTGCGCAGAGCCCCATCACTCCCTCTAGCACATAGATGTGCGCCTCCTTGCTCTTTCCCAAGCAGACAGGCAAGAGACCTGCCTCAGAGCCTTTGCACCTGCTGTTCCCTCTGCTTAACCACTCTTCCCTTAGATACCCTCCATCTTAGTCTCCTGGGGCTGCCATGAAAACACGGCAAGCTTGGTGGCTTAAAACAAAAGAAATACATTCTCTCATAGTTCTGGAAGCCAGAAATCTGAAATCCCAGGTTTCACTAGGGCCGTGCTCCTTCTGAAGTCTCTAGGAGAGAACCCTTCCTTTCTTCTTCCGGATTCTGGGGGCTCCAGACCTTTCTTGGCTTCCAATCTCTGCCTCCACCTTAATGTGGCCTTCTTCTCTGAGTCTATGTTTGTTATCTCCTTGTGTCTCTGTTATAAGGACAACTGCCATTGGATTTAGGCCTCACCTGGATAATCCAGTATGATCTCATCTCAAGATATTTAACTTAATCACATCCACAAAGACCTTTATTCCCCCTAAGTAATGTCACATTCACAGGTCCCAGGAATTAGGAAATGGGCATAACCTGTTGGGGGAGGGGCGTGGAGTGGGTAGATTACCACTGAAGCCATCACATCCTCTTAGCTCAGTCCTTCATTTCTTTCAAATCTTTCCCCAGAAGATGCCATTTCAGTATGTGACCTTTCCCCACCACCCTACTTAAAATCGAAGCTTCCCTACCCCCTTCCCCATGCCCTCCCCTGCCTAATTTTTGTCCACAGCAGTTAACTGCCATCTGACAGGCTGTATATTTTATTGCTTTATTCTTTATTATTATAATCAATCCACCTCCCCCATTAGAACCAGCATGGTTTTTGTCTATTGTATTCACTGCCATATCTCCATCTTCTAGAACAATGCCTGCTGTGGTACCAGTGTCGAATGAGTGATTAGCTCCATTTTATGAATGCTTCAGCAGGCATGGTGAGGTCAAGTTATTTGCCCAAGTGTGGCATTCAAAGCAAGGTTTCTCACACCAGAACTCATGCTCCTAATTGTAATGACAAACAGTTCCGGACCAAGACAATTCCCTGGGGTGATAATGACTTCTAGGGATGTCTGCTGTCTCAGGGTTGAGAAAACACTGAACTGACTTCTTACCCTTAGACTTTCTGGGATGTGTGATACACTTCTGTCATCTCAAGGTTTTGTCCTGCTCTTGCTTTTCCTGGGTAACATTCTCCATTAAAGAAATTTTCCCTTCCAACTAGCCTAAATCTTTTATGCTGCCGTGGAGGTTTGGTTCTTCTTCTGCCCTGATTGGCAAGAGAGAGAGCAGCTGGTCTCCAGTCCCCTTGCATTTGGAGATTATTATCAAGTCACCCTGTGGGCATTGCTGGTCCAGACAAAACACAACAGACACGTTTTTTTTAGCTTTTTCCAAAAATCTCATTTTCTTGTTTCCCCTCCCTATCCCTTCTCCTCTTCCCTGCAATGGGTTTCTGACAAAATGCAGGATGAGATTTTTGGCTTGTAGCGTGCACGGCCCTTAGGTGATGTTCTCTAAATAATGAATGGAACAGAACAACATTTTTAAAAATGCATGTTTTGGCACAAATTCAATTAGTGGTGTTGGCACTTGCTAACCTAGCAAATAAATGCATTTTCTCTGACAACCAATGCCAGACTGAGCTCTTAATGCCTATTTCTTGGGGAGTTGTAGCTTGCAAACTGTACTTTCGTAAATAGCAGAGGATGCCCAGAAGGAGGGGGAGAGGCCGGTGACGGTCCCACCCAGTTCACAGGCCGGGAGACTGAGGTGGGAAGAGACTGCGCCCCTCCACGATGGACAGACAAGCCTGGGGCTTCCCATCCTGGGTCACACTGATTCATAGAACTCCAGAGGCCAAAGGCATTTGCTCATTCCATCATGCAAGCTTCTCTGGAAAGCAAGACCAGATAAAATCCAAGCCGATGTTTGGATGGACATTATTCTGTGCTCTGTTGGCCAGATTCTCAGCCTGTGAAGCTTTGTAGCAACGTGTGTGGAGCCTCATCTCTGGCTAGTTGATGGGAATTTCTATAATAAGGGTAGCTGAAGCCAAATTCTCAACCAATATAACTCTGTGAATTCCCACAGAATTACGTAAGTTGAGAATCTGGCCTATGTGTGTACATGCATGTATATAACTCACATTATTTTATGAGGTCAGTCGTAAGGATGACCATAAAAGTATGGATGACCATAAAAGTCTCTCTATTACATTACTATTTTTTTTAGAGGATTCATGATCTTATGCTGGGATTCTGTAGTGGAATAAGTGGGAAATTATATGTGTTTGTGTGTATACATGTGTGCGTGTATATATATATGAATATGTGTATATATATGCACATGTGTATGTGCATATGTGTGTATGTGTATATATGTGTGTGTATCTGTATATATATGCACATACACATGTGCATATATATACAGATACACACACACATATATACACATACACACACATATATGTTTATCTACTGGATTCTGTACAAGACTAAGGAAATTCCATGTTATTTGAATCCACTGGGTGCAGTTATAACTTTGTTTTGTTTCTGTCTTTCCAGGAAGTCTTGTTTTCCTCCATTTTTTGTTTGATTGAAGTATGGTGACCCCAGTTTTGGACAGTCCTAATCAACCCTGGACAGATGAGCTCTTTAAATTGTTCAGAAAGCACTTGAGAATTCCATTCAGGAAGTTCCAAACACTAGAGCAATTCAGAGCTGGCTGTCAGTGCCTCCCCCAGTGCAGGTGGCTTTTATCTTTGTTGTATATTGTTCAATGAAACATTTTGGCCATTTGAGTTTAGTTTCAATGTAACATTGAAACCTGTAGAGAATAAATCCCATATGTGCAAGAGGGACTAACAGCAGAGAAAGAGACATGGAAACTTTTGCCTTCTCCCTGCAGCCATTGGTCCAGGGCCAGCCCTGGTCTGCCTTGGCAGAACGTATCAAGCCTTTCAATGAATACCATTTCTTGTGTTGTGTAAAAAAGGTTGGTGGTCTTGGTCTGGTGGGTCTGTGTGGATAACTGCCTACATCACTGGCCTGAACCCAACAGCTGGCACCGACTCCGTGACGCAAAACCTAAGGAGCAGTTGGACCCAGTGGAGAGAATTTCTCATGTTTCTGGGCCGAGGCTGGTGGGAAGCATTTTGAGACCATCTTTGATGACTCTGACTGCATAGACTGGTTTTCTTCCGGGGCAGTGTGGGGTGGTGTCTCCTCAATAGTTTCAAACTTATGTCAGTTTCAGACAATTATTGAGCAGATTCTGCACTTTCCAAGCCTCAGGCTGGGCTCTGAGCTGAAAGAGGGAATCCACGCTTTAAGAAGCTCACAGCCTGGCAGGGAAAAGGAAGGTCAAGGACATGCCCAACTCATGGCAACCTGGAGCTGAGCAGCAGTGAGGTGCAGTGAACTATGCACCCTTGGGCAGGAGTTGGGGGGAGGTGGGGAAGGGACCCAGCAAAGAGGGGAGAGCCAGGTATTAAGACCTTGAAAGAAGGGGCGCCTGAGTGGCTCAGTGGGTTAAGCCCCTGCCTTCGGCTCAGGTCATGATCTTAGGGTCTTGGGATCGAGTCCTGCATCAGACTCTCTGCTCAGCAGGGAGCCAGCTTCCCTCTCTCTCTCTCTCTGCCTGCCTCTCCATCTACTTGTGATCTCTCTCTCTCTCTGTCAAATAAATAAATAAATAAATAAATAAATAAATAAATAAATAAATCTTAAAGAAAAAAAAAAAAGGACCTTGAAAGAAGACTCGAGCTTTGTCAGGAGATGGGAGCGGAGATAGGGGAGAATGTTCCAGGATGAGACTATCCCATGTGCAAAAGCACAAAACAGTGAAATATGCATATGGTTTGGGGAATCCCTTCAGTGGCTGGCCTCTCTGCCTCTGAGATTATTCTTTCATCCCCCCCCCCCTTCCTTTCTTTTCTCCCCACACATTCTTAACTCCATGGGCTAACACTTCTCACATTGCTGCATATTTGCATTTGCTACCTTAATCACATTTTTCCTGCTCCTTTTTCTGGCTAACTTCATCTCATATGTAGAACCCCTCCTAGGTTTTTCCAGGATTCCCTCCCAGAAACAACATTTGACATAAATCATGGTGTTTTCATGGCCCCTTTACGGTATTGTCATTGGCGAGACCCTTGTGACAGAGATTGAGCCTCTCAACTCCGTGTCCACGGTACCTAAAACTGCCTATTGTTGGGGGAGGGGAGCGGGCATTTTCCTCTACCCTCTTAGGCTTTGTCATTAGGGGCCTGCAAATTAAACTGACAAAAAGAAACAGATTAGCAAGAGGAGAAAAACAGATTTAAATAGAAAGCTATGCTCAGGAGTTTACAAAGAAACATGACTTCACATGGTTAGAATTTTTATATACCACCTTAATAGAAGATGGAGAGAGGCAGAAGGGTACTTCTGGGAGAACAAATGGCTTTTAGGAAAAACAAATGGGAACATAGAAAAATAGATGGGAAATATAATAGTTCTATGACAATCCCTGTTGAAGTGATTTCTTATCCAGATGCTGACATGTGCTGACTTCTCTCTTCAGTGATAAGAGTCAATCTTTCCTGGTTGTGAAATTCCCAGGAGGGGATTTATGGCAGTTGAATTATTTTGGGAGGTATTGCTTTTAGGAAGAGGGCAGTTTAGAAAAAGTCTTCTAGTGCAGCTGTGGACTTTCAAATATCTTTAACTCAAAGTAATCCTTTGACACTGTGGCATATTCTAGACCTCTTCACTAGCACATAGTAGAGGCTTTCAAAACATTTGGCGAAGTGGGCCACCTGGCTGACTCAGTCTGTTAAGCGTCTGCTTTCAGCTCAGGTCATGATCCTAGGGTCCTGGGACTGAGCCCTGCATCAGGCTCCCTGCTCCACGGGGAGTCTGTTTCTCCCTCTCCGTCTGCCCCTCCCCCCTGCTTGTTCTCTCTCTTAAATAAATAAAAATCTTTAGTTAAAATATCGGTGAACAAAGAAAGTATTCCAAACCTGTTCCTTTTCCAGTGTTTGGTAAAAAGCACCATCATTGGTTAGTTGCCCAAGCCAAAACCTAGGAGTCGGTCTTGATTTCTTTCTTGTGCCACATCTCATCCATTAGCTGTTCTTGTCAGCTCTGCCTCCAAGATACACCATGAGTCTATCCACTCCATCTCCACTACCATCCACTCCTCTCAGGAACCATCATCTTTTGCCTGGACAACTACAAGAGCTTCTTAACATGTCTCTCATAATTTCTGCCCTTGTCCCTGCATAACCAACCACCCACACAGAAGCCAGAGTGACCTTTCTAAAGGGCAAATCTGCATATGTCTGTCTGAGCTCCCTAGTAAAAAGAGTTGGTGGTAAAACTTAAGTGGTAAAGTTTATGGGGAATATTAGGATATCCAATCCCTGGGAGCTGGAGTGAGGGATGGAGGAAGTGAGGCAGGGAAGGATGGCAAGCCAATGGAGGGTGTGGTATTGACCTAGCCACTTTTTTGAATCAAGTGACACTGATTGCTTAAGCTAATGGGCTGGCTTCCAAGAAGCTCTGTAAGGACTATACCCCAAGACCACCTCTCCAAGGGAAGGTAGGGGCAGGAATCTGTCTTCTGTGGGTCAGGAGACATTAACCCCCCATAAGATATCAACTCCCTGCCCTTCGGGGTTGCACGTGTATAAGCTATATACAGGCCCCCTTGTCAAGGAGGGTGAAATTCCCAGAGGAGGTGAGAGGCACATGAAGGAGGCGTGAGGGGAGGTGATGGTGG
Source organism: Mustela nivalis (assembly GCF_964662115.1). NCBI lineage: Eukaryota > Metazoa > Chordata > Mammalia > Carnivora > Mustelidae > Mustela > Mustela nivalis. The sequence continues at coordinate 95,522,184 of NC_139040.1, forward strand.
ACCATGTCTATGTGATGTTAATCACAGAGCTCATACAGAGCCAGTCACCACTGTAGTCAAGGCAGACAAACTAGCCAAGGGTCCAGTGGACAGGGGTGGCTGAGAACATTTTAAGTGATGTCTGAGAAGCATTGGGTATAATGTCACTTCCCAACCTCACATGCTCCAATGGCTTCCTAGTCATTCTGTCTAGTATGCCTAGCCTACAAGGCTCCTGCTAATTCCCCAACTCATCCCCTACTTACCCTTTTTCAGACATCTACTTCAGCCACACTGACCTTGATATTTTTTGAAAATACCACCCTTGTTTTCATTCTAGGGGCTTCACATTTACTGGTCTCCCTCCCTGCAAAACTTCCCCCCTCAGATTCACATAGTTGCTGTCTACTTGTCATAGAGGTCACACACCCCCAAAGCCCCTCCTTTGAAAGCCCTTCCCTGATCACCTATTCCCACCCAGGCAGTCTCCACCAGATCATCTGGTTTTATTTTCCCCATAGCACTTATCTCCATCTGTAATCACCCCAGTCATTCCTTTGCTTACATGTAGTCCTTCTCCCATGACTAGAATGTAAATACCATGGAGGCTTAGAGCTGGTGGGTGGAAGTTCTGAATGCCAGGCTCAGGAGGAAAATGGACCTGTTCTTATCTGACCCGAGGGCCAAACTTTCTGAAGCTTCCAGGTAATTGTTGGTGAATCAGATATAATCAATAGAGAGAAAAAGAGAGAACCAGAAGAGGCCCATCCCCTAGAGTGTGATGGCGCCTTTACTTCCACAAATAATAGTGAATTCTGATTTTGGTTCCTCTTCGTCCCCATTAAAAATCTGTTGATGGTTGCTCATTATTTCCAGAATAAGTCCTCCAAACCTCGGGTTGTAAAAGACTGTAGAAGATTCTCCTTGATCTGAGCTCTGGCAACCGAGTTGCTGGGACCTTCATCTCCCTGCTTTCTTCCCTGCTTGTTCTTTCACAGGACTTCCGAGGATTGATGAGTATGTGGTACGCAGTACCATTCTAGAAGGCGCCATTGTCATCTTTGTGAAGAGCATCCCCTTCAGCTCAACCTGAATCAGGTAGCCCTGCCCTGCCCTCTGTCTACAGATTTCCGAAACACCCTGCTCACTCTTGCCCCCAGGGCCCCTGTGTTTCCTCTTTGCTCTGTCTAAAAGGCAGAATTCACAGTGTCAGCGTACCTAAAAACTATCGTGTCTTCCAGGAAATGTTTCCCTCTCCTCTGTGCCCTTGTAGCATCCCGTAGTGTTCTGATTACAGTACTCATCCCAATATGCTATAACTGGGTCGGATGGTCTCTGTCCTCCTCCAGTGTGGCCGCATCAGGTGGTCCATCCATACAGTGGAATAGTATTCAGACCTATAAAGGAAGGAAATTTGGACACATGCTACAACATGGATGAACCTCGAGGACATTATGCTAAGTGAAATAAGCCAGATATGAAAAGTTAACTATTGTATGATTCCACTTGTAGGAGATCTTTAGGATAATTCAGTTAATAGAGACAGAAAGTACAATGGTGGTTGCAAGGGTTGGGGGAGGAAGAATGGGAAGATAGTGTTTCACTGGCACAGAATGTCAGTTTCGCAAGATGAAGAGTTTGGGAGATTGGTAGTGCAATAGTGTGAATGTAATGAGAGCCACTGAACCAAACATTTACAAATGGTTATGATAGTAAATTCTGTTATGTGTATTTTAGCACACTTAAAAATTTTTTTTCATTTAAGGGATGCCTGGGTGGTGCAGTTGGTTAAGCCTCTGACTCTTGGTTTTGGCTTGGGTCATGATCTCTGGGTTGTGAGATCAAGCCCCACGGGGGGCTCTGTGCTCAGCAGGGCATCTGCTTGAGATTCTCTCTCCCTCTCCCTCTGCCCTTCCCCCAACTCACACATATGCTGTCTCTCAAATAAATACATCTTTAAAAAAATTTTTTTTAGGGTGCCTGGGTGGCTCAGTGGGTTAAAGCCTCTGCCTTTGGCCCAAGTCATGATCCCAGGGTCCTGGGATTGAGCCCCAAATCAGTCTCTCTGCTCACCTGGGGGCCTGCTTCCACCTCTCTCTCTGCCTGTTTCTCTGCCTGCTTGTGATCTCTGTCTGTCAAATAAATAAATAAAATCTTAAAAAAAATGTTTAAGGCTATAACAATATGTTGCTTGCCCACATGTTCTAGTCAATGCACCATCAAATGGCGGAGTCTATTTCTATTCCCCCTGAGCCGAGGAAAACCACTGTGACCGCCTTGATAAATAGTAGGCAGGAGAAGTGCTGCTCTATGACTTTCTGAGACTGGGTCATAACAGCTAACATAGCTTCTGCCTGGGAAATGGGCCTTGGAATCCCAGAGCTATGACGTGAGAACTCCAGATACTTAGAGGTCACTGTGTTAGAGAAGCCACAAGGAGAGACCACCTAGAGATAGAGATGCCTGAGGAGCAACAGCTGTCCTGGCCCCCAGCTGTTTGAGCCTTCCCAGCATCAACCCCCGGATTTAAACCACCTTGGATGGTTCTAGCTGCCCCCCACCTTCCAAGTGCCCCCACCCAAAGAGTAGAGCACATATGAGTTGTCTCTTCTGAGCCCTACCCATGTTACCAAAGTGTGAGCAAAATAAACTTTGGGCGCGGGGTGGGGGTGACCATTTTGTTCCAGCTTGCCTGGGTCTTTCCCGGTTTTAGTATGGAAAGGGCCATATCCCAGGAATCCCTTCAGTCCTGGGCAAACCAGGACAGCTCATGTTATGGCTGGGTTGTATTGTCCCAAATTCATAGGTTGAAGCCCTACCCCTGCCCAAAACCTCAGAAATGTCCCTGGATTTGCAGATTGGATTTCTAAGGAGGTGATGAAGTTAAAATGGGGTCAGAGGGTCGGTGCTAACCCAATCTGACTGGTGTCTTTGTAAGAAGAGGAGATTTGGACACAGACAACACAGACTGAGGGGTGACCATGTAAGGACACAGTGAGAATATGGCCATCTGCAAGCTAAGAAGAGAGGTTCAGAAGAAGCCAGTGTTACTGACACCTTGATCTCAGACCTCCAGTCTCTAGGACTGCAAGAAAATAAATTTCTGGGGCGCCTGGGTGAGTGGGGTTAAGCATCTGCCTTCAGCTTAGGTCGTGATCCCCAGGGTGCAGGGACTGAGTCCTGTTTCAGGCTCCCCGCTCAATGGGGAGCCTGCTTCTCCTTCTGACTCTCTCTCTCTTTCTCTCTGTCTCTCATGAAAAAAAAATCAAAATATTTTTAAAAAGAATAAAAGAGAGGAAATTTCTGTTGTTTAAGCCACCTGGTCTGTGGTATTGGTTATGGTAACCCTAGCAGACTAATACTGTTGGTCACTGTTTTAGAATAAATGTTTGCCCCTCCCGACCCCCCCCCCCCGTATGCCCAATTCATATGTCAAAGCCCTCACCCCTACTGTGATGGTATTTGGAGACTGGGCCTTTGGGAGGTCATTAGGTTTAGCTGAAGTTTTTATGATGGGATTAGTCCCCTTACAAGAAGAGCAGGAGCGAGATCTCTCTCTTCTGGGCACACACAGTGAAAAAGCCATGTGACGGCATAGCGCAAGCCAGGAAGAAGGCTCTTACCAGGAACCAAATCTGCCCACACTTTGATCTTGGACTTGAACTTCCAGAACTGTGAGAAAGAACTTTCTGTTGTTTAAGCTGCCCAGTCTATGATATTCATTATGGCAGTCTGAGCAGACAAGACAGTTAGCTTGGTGGTTCTTATATTGAAGCCTTAAATTTCTGGGGTGGTTTCTTATGCAGTAGCCGCTGACCAAGCCCAACTAAACACTGGAGTTCTTGAGGGCCAGGTGTTTATCTTTCATTATTACATTCCCAGAACTTCATATGTAAATATCCTCCCCCGCCTCTCCCTCGCCCCAATGTCAGAATGACTAGCAGTACAACTGAGTACATTGGGTGGGGGACAGTAACTGTCCCAAATGGGCAGCGTCTTAGGTGAATTATATAATTGGGTTTTAGAATGTCTGAGTACATAAAGCTGTGTGACAAAACGATTGACTGTAGCAGTTTAACCCCATCCTTTTCCTCCTGGCAAGCGCAAACAATGCGATTCCTTCTGTTTCTGCAATTGCTCAGTGGCCTAATCAGACCTCTTGCTTATTTCATCTCCCACCCGGCAGGGGCTATCGGAACACATAAAAATCATCCTGGCTTACATCTGCTTCCCCAGTCATGACTGGCTGGGATTTGAGACCATTATCTGTCTGTAATGATGTCTCTCTCCTCTCAATAGTGTCCAGATTTATTGAATTTGAAAGTCTGGGATCTTTCTTGCTAAGGACAAACCTCCTGGGTTTACCACTCCTCACCCAAGTCTCAACTCAGAGTCACCAACAGCTGATTGGCCTACACTAGTCAGGGTGCAGGTGTACGCCGCTCATGAAATAAACACATGACTCACAAGTGTGCGTGACCCAGAATATTACCCAGATGTGGGGACTGAGTGCAATGGTATCATCGGTGGGAAAAGCACGTGAGCCGCTGCCATGGGCCGAGGCCCTTGACGGAGATGAGACATGCGGCGTGGTGAAGGCCACACCAGTGGATCCCACCCTTGAGCCACAGCCTGATTCTGTCATCACTACAAGATTGTTGATTTCAGGATAAACAACTGAGATTAAAGGGAAAAAAAAGTCCCACGGCTCTCTCCCTAGTTTGGAGCTGGCCTCTACAGTCTCAGCATGTTGATAGTCAGTAGAACAGTCTTCGTCCCAGCAGACAGGCTGTGGGACACCGAGTCCTCTCACTTCTGTTTGCACGACTGCCTGAGCAAAGGGCAACAGTGCTGCGGTGGGACAGCGACATGGACAAGAACAGCTTTCTGGGACTTGTGCACCAAGAACTCCAGTCACCCAGCTCGAGAGAGAGAGGAGGTGGCAGCCAAGAAAGAGGAGCTAATTTTTATGTTTTAAATATTTTATTGGGGTATAATAGACAAATAGGAAAGTACATAAATTATAAATGTACAGCTTGATAAGTTTTCTCAAATTGAAAACACTTATATAACGCACCCAAATCAAGAAACAAAGCGTGACCCGCAGCATCCCGGAAGCCCCCTCATATTGCCCCCTCTCCCATTCACTATGCCTGTTCCCAAGGGTGACTTCTATCTGGACATCTAAGAGTATGGATAAAATTTTGTCTGTTTGGGGACATTGTATCAATCCAGTCATCAACAGACACCCTTTTTTGGGTCTGGTTTCTACTGCTTGACATCTTCTCTGTAAAGTTCATCGAGATGTTGTGTGACATTGTAGACCATTCATTCTCCTGGATATATAGTATTCCTTCGTGTGCCTACCTCCCAGCTTTTCCCAATATTGGTAGGCACTTGGGTACTTTTGACCATTAGGGAGAGTCCTGCTATGAACATTCCGGTCCTTATCTTTCGGTAATGTAAGTAGACATTTCTGTCAGATGGAGGGTTAGGGGCAGACTTGCTGGATCAGGGGGAGGAGGAGGTAGGTTGTGGCTGCTCTAATCCATTTAGGAGACATGGTTGAAAGGAGTAGAAGCATGGATGTTCATTGTTTTTGTGTGTTGCCATCCCACGACTAGTCCGAAGAAATTCCAAGAGAAGAGGAAAAGAAGGTATAGCATCTCCCCCTTCGCTTTATTTTCTGGTGCTTTCTCTTGCACGCACACACACACCCAGGCATTCACTGCCTGGCCTTCACTCTCCTCATAACATGGGCTGCAAGGAGAAGGCTCCTTCTTGAGGTATTCTGAGGAACTGTCATAAAGACCCCTTGCCCCCAAATAGGCCCCGCACTGGCCTGATGTTGATGTCACAATTTCCTCTGCCAGACACGATAAATGAATGACAAATGGTTGTGGAAAAGGTAATGTTCTAACTTGAAAGACCAGCGCAGGCCAGTCTGAGGTCAGGTTCTGGGAGCCCAGGCTGGGCACCAATGCTGAGCCATTTAAGCCAGATGGATGTAGGCTGGGGCAATTACCAGGCCATCATGGTTCTGGGCCTCCAGTCTGAGCGGGGGTCCCTGTCAGAGTCAGGATTTGTGGACAGATCAGAGATCAACCTTGACACACTTTGGAACCCCTTGGGAAGTGTTTTAAAAAATCCTGACGTGCAGGCCATGCCCAGACCGAGCAAATCAGACACTGGGGATGAGCCCCAAGAACCAGTACTTTCTAAAGCCCCCCTACCCCACCCATTGCCAGGAGTTCCAGGGTGCAGCCAGGAGGTAATTTTGCTCCACACGGTACATTTTGACCCCTGGAGGCAATTTGGCCATGTCTGGAGACATTTTCCAGCTGTCACAACTGGAGGCAAGCACTACAGGCGTCTAGTGGGTTGAAGCCCGGGGTGCTGCCAAACACCCTACAGCCCAGCACAGCCCCCACCTCGCCCCAAATGGCAATCAGACTGTTAGAAAAGCCGCGTGCAAGACAAATTCTCATGAAGAGTGGGACCCAGCATGATCTTTTTAAAAGTCTGAGGCTTTGTCTCCGTGGGTTCCCTTGATCAGGATAATTGGATGACAAGTTATAATTTTGAGGTAGGCAATTTCTCCTGTCTCCTGCCTTCTAGAAGGGAAAGATGGCATCTTTTTCTCTTCACCTCCCCAGTGAAGTAACCTGCATGAAAAGAACCAGAAGAAATGATACAGCAAATTTACTTTCCTACCTGTGGCAACGTTCAGCATGTGTCAGGGCCTTAGAATAGCAACTGGGTTAACGTATCATTGTCCTCATTGCTGAGTTTGGGCCAGGTCCCCCAGTGTGTAGAATTTCCTTTGTCATATGAGATGTGAAAAATTGGAATTTTTTTTTCTTACCATACTGTAAGGCTTGTTGACAGCCTGCTGTTGGAGTTTTGGGTGATTATATCTTAGATGGAGAGATTAGAGAATGCCTTCACGTAGCATAACGAAATTCCTTGAAAATGGTCTGCACCATTCTGTACAGCTTGACATCTCTGCCCCAGAATTTTCTGGCACACATTTTCTGAACCACTCACTTAATTGAGATAGTGGCTTAGTAACATTTAAATGTATCACCTGTTTATATTTTATACTCCAAAGAGAATGCTCTTGAGAGTAGGGACTCTATATTTTATATTTTTATAACACCCACCTCAAACACAAATACATCCATTACAACCAGGTTTACCAGAGTGCTGTGTATGCTTTAAAAGCTCAGAAAATGATTATAGGGGTTGCCTGGGTGGCTCAGTCGGTTAACGGTCTGACTCTTGATTTCAGCTCAGGTCACGATCGCAGGGTGGTGAGACGGAGTCCTACATCGGGCTCCACACTGGGCATGGAGCCTGCTTAAGATTCTCTCTCTTCCTCTCTCTCTGCCTCCCCCACTCCCCTCAAAAAAAAAGAAAAAGAAAACGATTTTAAAAAGAAGGAGAAAGAAATGAAGGAGTGGAGGGAGAAAGGAAGGGGAGAGACAGAAGGAGGGAGTGAAGGAAAGAAAGAGGGAAGGAAAGGACGAAAGAGACTTGATGTGAGCCCTCATATATTTGGTTCATCTAATTATACTAAAGTAATGACATCCTACAGGGTGTCTGATCATCCAGGAAACATAGGATAAATTTATCGATAAGCAGTCCATTAGCTACATTTTCAAATATTTCTAGACTTCCTGGATGCCCTGGAGTATATGTATTTATGTATTTATTTATAAATTTACAAATCCTTTCTTTTCCCTGTATTTTTAGGCTCTTCAGGCATTCTGTAATATAGCTATTTTCATATATTATATTATATATAATGTTACATGTATCACTTCTTTTCAGATTAACTCTTGAACCCATTGCTTTAAATTTAAGTGTATTTCACCTTAAAGGATTTCTGGCATTTGAAGAAAAACATAGTGAGCCTCTTATTTGAAATAGAAACTAACATTTCTCCTGTAGGTTCTTCATTTTGGAAGATAGTCTGTGTTAAAGAATTCGGGGGCAGGGGATGGGGAAAGAAACCAATCTCTCATCTGAGCGATGTCCTAAGGTTTGGGTGGCACTGGTTTTCAGGAGACAATCTGCTGGCCCAGAGCTTCCGTGCAGGTTTGCACTGGGACTACCTGGAAAGGCTTATTAAAAGAGCAGGTTTCTGGGCCCTCCTCCAGACTGGCTAAAGCAACATCTTAACATCTCCATTTGAGGCAAACTTCCCTGGTGATTCAGTGCACCCAAGATTTGTTGTGTTAAAAACAACAGATTTTACAAGTCCCCAGTGCCACTGCCCAATACGTGCAGATGTGTGGCAAGTACCAATCTCAACAAGTCCCCTTGTAACTAAGGCCAACAAATAAAAGCAGCTAAGTGGAGAGAATTGCCATGGGCGCTGGCAGCAGCCGGCTCACTTCCAGGAGCATCCTTTTGGGGCTACTTTTATGAGAAGGAGGAATATGCAGTTGGGTTCTCAGAGGAAGTGTCTTGTAATAACAGCCAGTGGAAATGGCAGTAATCATAAGCAGCAGCCACTGAGTGCTCACTCAAGGTTAAATGGTGTGCTAAGCACATGACATGCCCATGCGCCCGATCCTCCGGTGAGGCTAAAAGGTAGGTAGGGTTATGATCTTCACCTTACAGGTGAGGTGCAGAAAGGCAGTTCGGTCAAACAAGTCAACCCATGAAATGAAGGTCCCTAGAGGAAATTGTTGGGATAACAGGAAGCTTCAACAATAACAAGGACTATGATGAAAAAGTTCAATAATAATTAAGAGGGAAGACACTGGATTCATGAAACAAGAATGTGACATGATCAAATAGAACACATGGGGGCGAAGTCCAAGTTCTTGGAAATTAAAATAGAGTCCTTAAAGCGTTTAGTAAAGGGTTGCAAGATAAAGTTGAAAATAGGCGCACCTGGCTGGCTGAGTTGGTAGAACGTGTGACTCTTGATCTTGGGGTCATGAGTCCAAGCCCCACGTTAGGTGTGGAGCCTACATTTAAAAAAATATATATCTTAGGAAATAGAACAGGAAAGAGTAAGAAATACAACCTGGGGGAGAGGGGAATCAGAAAATCAGATGGAAGACATTTCACCAGCCTCACCACTCCCCCCGACTCCCCAGCCAAGTCCGGCCTGGGGGAGACCTACTTGTGTGTGTGCCATGCGTCAAGCTCGACACCGTGTGTGTTTGACTGATGTAGGGCTCTAATTCGGAGATCTGAACCACTCAGACAGAAATCCCCAAGAGTGAGGACTTGTGTTTCCCTCAAAAGGCATAGTGAAGAGTCAAAGGGATGTCAAGACTCAGGTCCAAGATGGCTCCGGACAGAGAGATCAGCACAAGGGAGGACTCAACTGATCTGAGTAAGGGAATGTGAGGGAATTTAGCTTTCATCTCATTGTCCCCTCTCACCCACCTGGGAAGAAGGAAGGGGACAGAGAGACAGACATAGAGGCAGAGAGGAAGGCCAAAAAGGGCTAAGTCACGTATTTGACAGCTGGAGTTATAGTGAACAAAAATAGCTATGGAACCTTGTAAGTGTGTAAGTTGGCAAATAGTCAATTTTAAGAGTGTGAATGGCTGCAAGGCTAGCCTCCTCTTTCTCCCCCAGACCTTCAGTGATAAAATCTGCTCCTCATAAGACCTTGTGTGACCGGGTTGATTTTTAGATGTGTGGGAATACACTGTGACAAACAGGGACATTCTGTGTGGCACACACAGTGGGGAATCTGGAACAGGACTGACTCAGGAGAAGGAAGAGCTGGCAGCCAGCCGTGGCTGGGACAAACATTAACCACCCCACCCCATTATCCCCAACACTTCAAGTCCCCCAGAGAGATGGGGAGTGATCTGGGACCTTCTGCACACATTGGATGCCGTTTGACCAAACATTGTTTGAAACTCAAGGACAGGGTTACCTTAGGTGACATCATTGTTACATAAACATGATTTCATTTAAATTCATGACAAATCTGCGAGTTAGTCCTTACTGTCATGATTTTACAGAAGAGGACATGTAGAGAGGTTAATATGGAGGTCAGAAGACTTACCCACTTATCAGTGGCTGAGCTGGGATTCAGAGCCAGGACTCGTTGGTTCCAATACTCATGTTTCTCCCATTACACCGGGTCCCACAGAAGGAATGATATGCCAAGTTCAAGGCTTCGACCCTTTGCTGAAGGCACTGCATTTCCGAGCTGCTGGCTTTGATATGGCTGAAAACACTCAAGTGTGGCATAGCCTTTGGTCTAAGGGTAGGTAATTTATCTCTATAACATCTCCTGATTGCTTGAGGCTTTTACTTCTCTCCTCCTCTTCCTCCTCTTCGTCAATTCCAAAACCTATTCTGTTTCCTTCCATAAGCAAGCCAGCCTGAGCTATAGACAGCCTCATTTATTTAAACTATAAAGGAAGAGCCCTGGGAAGTTAATCAGACTGCCAGGAATCTGGAATTTGCTGATGAATGGACATTTGGCTGAGCATAGTAAATTCTCAGCTAATTGAAAGCAGATAACAAGAGTAATGCATCCACCTTGAAAAATATCACATTCCTAATAAATAATTGGAAATGGCAATCTTTTGACATATGAACTGAGAGGATAAAGTCTTAAATAAATTCTGGACTCATTCCTGTCACATATATTACACTGTATTTAGCAGTTGTGCTATATGAGAAGATTAAAAGCTATAAATCTCTTTGCAGCACCATCTATGGCTATGTTTTAAACCCAGAATAAATAGGAATGGGGTTTTTTGAATACCTCATAGAATATTGACTTCCATGGTTTTAATGTTGAGCGCATGTGCATGGAGGGGTGGGGGTGGTCCTTATTTCCCTCTTCTTCATTGAGCCCATAGTCAGAGGAAACAGATATTTAAAGACATCCAGGAGTCACCCAGTCATCTGACTATTGACACAAAATGCATCTTCTAGAACGTTCTTGCTAACGCCGGTGTGATCTGTGGACCAGAATAGCATGGACATCACTCAAGACCTTGTTAGAAATGCAGAATTTCAGGTCTCACCTCAGAGCCTCATTTTAACAGGATTCCCAGGCAATTCTTGTGCACATTCACCTTTGAGAAGTCTTGCCATTGTGTTCAATCCAGGATGAGTCTAGGTAACTTGAACGATAGTAGAGCCAACGGGATTTATTCAGGATTGATTTCACCCCAGGCTCTGGGATAGGCCTAATGCTCAAGCCTATGTACTTAGACCTTTCTTTTCCCTCCCATCTCCCCCTAGGAGCCGGACTCTGCCTCCTGCCGATCCTGAATTGGTGCTGAGCTCCAGAAGCCAGGTCCTTGTCCTGCCCCACTCCCTCCCTCCTACTCCTCAGTTCAGTCTCTCTCTCAGGGGCTCCATACTGTTTGGGGCTCTTTTCCGGTGGACTGAAGATCCCAGGCCCCTTCTTAGCCTCCCAGAAACTGCAGCCTTGCCCGGGGATGTCTTGGTCCCTGGCACCCATGGGTCCTTGCCTCCTGCCAGCTTCCGAAGATAGTACCCACCAGCATGCTCAGTGAGGCCAAGGTGCTACGGTGGCCGGGAGCTCACAGGTAGACTACTGAAGGGGGAAGCACAGAACCTCTAACATCTGTCCCTGCTCTGGAATCCTCTTCGATTTCTGGATGCCGCAGACTCCCTGAGATTTCTAAAGTCAGTTACTTTAAAGTGAGGTGTTTTAGCCATCATTTCTTGAGCACCTACTATATGTTGAAGTACTCCACCGGAAGTCATTTCCTTATATTGTCTCATTCATTTCTCACAAAAGCCTAACGAGAAAGATTTTTATTTGTTTATTTGAGAGAGAGAAAAATTACAAGCTGGGAGAAGCAGAGAGAGAGATTTTATTTATTTATTCATTTATTTGAGAGAGAGAGAGAAAGAGAAAGCACGTGTTGAGAGAAGCAGAAAGAAGATTTTATTTATTTGAGAAAGAGAGAGAAATCACAAGTTGGAGAAGCAGACTTGCTGCTGAGAAGAGAGCCTGATGTGAGGCTCGATCCCAGGACCCTGAGATCATGACCAGAGCCGAAGGCAGACACTTAACTGACTGAGTCACCCAGGTGTCCCGTATTTTTGAAGTTTTATTTAAACATGTTGTATAGTAAAATGCACAGATCTTCATTATACAGTTAGATGAATTTTGATGCATGTACACACCTGTGTAGCCCATACCACAGTTAAGATATAGACCATTTTCCTCACCACAGACAGTTCCCCTCTGCCCCTTTTCAGTTAATTCTCACCACTCCAGATACCACTATTACTCGACTTCTAACCCCAGAGATTCATTTTGGCTATTCTAGAAGTTTCTATCGATGGAATCCTGAGGCGTGGTACTCTTCTGTGTCTGGCTTTTTCCACTCCACGTGAAGTCTGTGAGCGGCAGCCATATTGTTGTGTGGACCAGCAGCTCCTGGTGAGATATCTTAATCCCCATGTTACCTGCGTGTAGATGAAAGATTGGAAGATTGATCTTATGAGAAGGGCCAGAGCTGCTATTAAAATCCAGCTCAGTCTGACTTAAAACCTCATGTAGCATCATCTTCACGCTTAGGTTCTGAGTTGCTTCAAGGTGAAACTTAAGCCAAAAGGATAAATTAGAGCCATTCTACCATCATCTGGAAAGAACGATTTGACTGCAATGCTGGTGCTGCGCGATTTTTTCCCCGCTCTTATGCCTTTCTGATATGAATAGAAGTATCTATATTTTATTGCTTTTTACTCCTATAGGACTTCCCCCCCCCCCCATGTAACTTAGCTAATCAATTTCTTTCAGTTTTTCTTTAAACATTTAAAATGGAAAGGATAGAAATATATTAAAATAATTACTAAAGAATTAGTTATACATAAGGGTTGCTTTCCTACACCATTCCAGGGAAAGAAAAGAATAAGAATGAATATCTGGAATTTAGGGTAAGTGTAAGAAAAAATTTTCTGATAGAGTTAATTATTTAATCAGAATGGATTACTACTAGGAACATGCTTGGCAATTTTTTTTTCAATTTACTATAGTTGATCATGCCAAGTAAGAGTAAACCTGTAATCACCTTAGACACCATTATTAAATTATTAATATTTTTTGGCTATTTTAGAACACCTGGTTTTCTTTCACTTTCCTCCATAGCTTTTATCGTTAGATTGTTCAGTCATTCCCACAGCTTTCCATGAAGACTTTCTGAAATTTATTTTATTTATGTGTTTATTTATTAAAGATCTTATGTATCTATTTGACAGAGAGAGCAGGATCAAAAGCAGGGAGAGCAGGCAGGAGAGGGAGAAGCAGGCTCCCTACTGAACAGAGAGCCCGACACGGGGCTCCCTCCCGGGACCCTGAGATCATGACCCCAGCTGAAGGCAGATGTTTAACTGACTGAGCCACTCGGACGCCCCCTATTTATTTATTTTTGAATATTGATTTCTTTATCTGAGAGAGAGAGCGCGCGCTCGCGAGAGCGCCCACGCGCAAGGGGGAGGGGCAGAGAGAGAGGGAAAAAGAGAGTCCCAGGTGAATTCAGCCCTAAGCACGGAGCCCAATATGGGGCTCGAGCTCATAGAATTCCCCATACCCAGAATGCCATTACATATAAACATGAACATGTTTAACAGACTTACTGCTCTGTCCCCCAGATTGTTAATGGGAAGGCTAAAATCTAACAGCTCCAAGACTGGCCTTCAGGGCCCTCGTTCAAGTGTGAGGTTCATACTACCATCCTACTGACAGTTAAGTTATTTAGAGCATTGTGTTTACCTGTCCAGCTTTGGGCAAGCTCTATGGTGGCTCTTGATGGGCAATTTAGATGAAGATACTCCATAAATGTTACATCCTTGTGCCATTTCCAGCATATTACCAGGCAGAGTAGTATAAAGGCTTGGATGGACAGATACAAGATTTAAAAGCCGAATCTGCCACTTACAAGCTGAGGGACCTTGGGCAAGGCACTCAGCTTCTCTGAGCCTCAGTTTTCTCATCAACGAGATGGAGATAATAATAGCAACTTCACAAAGTTGTCAGGATTAATGGTGTTTTTCAGGTGCTTGGCATATCCAAGAGACTGCTATTTGATGACCACTCCATTCATAATGAGCCTCTTTGAGTATGAACTTTAACCTTGTGCCCTCCCCCCCAAAACTGTATGGTTTGGACCACAAAGATTTTTCCATGTTGCTAATGAGTCTGCTGTTCCAAATAAAATCAAAGCCTATTTATTTATTTATTTATTTTAGAGAGAGAGAGAGAAAGAGAGGGAAAGAGCAGGAGAGGAGCAGAGGGAGTCGGAGAGAGAGAGAATCCCTAACATGCTCCATGCCCAGGGTGGAGCCGGATAAAGGGCTTCATCTCATGACCCTGAGATCACGACCTGAGCCAAAATCAAAAGTGGGGCACTAAACCGACATAGCCACCCAGATGCTCCAAAGTCAAAGCCTCTTAAAGTCAAGAGCAATTATATATATTATCCAGCAGTTTTAAGATGAGAAATTCTGTTGAGTTAACTCCTTACAAAACTATGAAGATTGGGAAGTCTGGGTGTCTCAGTCGGTTAAGTGTCTGCCTTCGGCTCGGGTCATGATCTCAGGGTCCTGGGATTGAGCCCCCCATTGGGCTCTGTGCTCAGAGAGGAGTCTGCTTCCTTCTCTCCCTCTGCTCCTTTCCCCACTCATGCTCACTCTCTCACTGTCTCTCTTAAATAGGTAAATAAATAACTAAATAAAATCTTTTTAACAATTATGACGATGATTTTCCTATATCCATTTTCTTCTTAGGACTTAACCGCTTATCCTGCTCCAATTTTATTCCTATCTTTTCTGAAAACAAGAAATGACGTGTGTCGTTCTGTAATTTCTGGGGCCATCCCTTTTCCCATTTTGTTATGAAAGATTTGCACAGGCACCTTTTATTATTCCCACACAACTTTATTATTCCTACACAACTTTATTAGTAAGACCTCCTTCCAGATGGTGGGCCAGTCACTGTCATTTCTATGTAACCTGGAATGAGGCAACAGGTCTGGTCCTTTCCTGTGTAACCAGACCATTATAAATTCTTTTTTAAAAGATTTTATTTATTTATTTATCAAAGAGAGAGAGAGCAGAAGCAGGGGAAGGGCAGGCAGAGGGAGAAGCAGGCTACCTGCTGAGCAAGGAGCCCAATGTAGGCTTCAATCCCAGGACACTGGGATCATGATCTGAGTGGAAGGCTGACGCTTAACTGACTGAGCCACCCAGGCTGACTGAGCCTAACCAGAGCATTATAAAATGACCTTGCCCGTGCACAATACCGCAACACATTGCTGTCACGCTCCCCATCTCAGACATGACCTGTCCTTGTTTCCATTTCGGTGGCCACTCATTCATGGGTAGTTTGATCTACGTTAGATCATTAGTAAAGATGTAAAATAAAGACATACTGATGGCCAGAACCCCCTCTCCGGAGTTGGCTTGTTTGGAAAGCCCTGAAATGATGAAAAGGGCCATTCTTTATGGTATCACAATGACCTACCCTCCTTCCATGAATTATAAAAATGGTAGGTCCAGGGAGTGTGGAACATGTCACATGTTTGATGTTTAATGATGAGTCTGTTCCAGAGACTGAAGAAATGTTTGTACCCAGCAAGCTAAATCTGGTTTGAATCTGGACTTGAATGTTGTTCAATGGATTCAAGCACATTGAAAAATCATGAACAAAGGGTATATAGGGATAACACAAAATGTCCTGCTTAAGTTTACCCTTCTGTGGCTTTCCATTTTATAAAAGAGACTTCTGGAATGCCTGGGTGGCTCAGTGGGTTAAGCATCTGCCTTCAGCTCAGGTCATGATCCCAGGGTCCTGGGATGGAGTCCCACATAGAGCTCCTTGCTCAGTGGGGAACCTACTTCCCTCTCTGCTTGCCTTTCCCTGAGCTTGTGTTCTCTTTCTGTCTCTCTCTGACAAATAAAATCTTTAAACATACGTGTGTGTGTGTGTGTGTGTGTGTGTAAAAGAGACTTCTAACAAAGCTGTGTGTGGAAGGGGAGTTGCTTTCGGATGAATCTTGATTTATCATCTTATTTTTGTGACCTAGAGTATCAGTTTGCAATACCTAGAATATTCATGGATCTAGGCATTGATCATTAATGGCTGGTAACATCACAAAGACACAATAAGATATGATGTACTTCTTAATAGAAGAAGACACACCACCACATATGAAGTTATCTTGTCAAAAAGAACAAATAGGAACAATGAGGACAGAAAACATATGAAATGACACCATAAAGATGTCATCAACAAAATCCAGACTGTGGCACGTCTGCAGAACAAGAAAAAAAAGAGAGTGGAGGTACCTAAAGGAATAAAGAGATTTAAGAGACAAATTATTCAATCACAGTATGACTCTGTGTAGATACTAGTTCAAACAAACAAATGGTTCAGAAAAGATTTATGAAATAAATGGAAATTTGAACACTGACTAGGTATTTCATGATCTTAAGGAATTATTAATTTTTAAGGCATGATCATTTCACTGTGCTTATGTTTTTTTGAAGTATCCTTATCATTTGAAGATGCAATATTGCAATATTTACAGATAAGACGATCTTATGTCTGTGATTTCCTGCAAAGTTACAGAGGAGGGGAAGAGGTAAGTAAAGGGAGTGATAGATGAAAGAAGATAGGTACTGGCTGAGGTTGGGTAACAGGAGCTCATTGTATTATTCTCTTTACTTTTATAATCCTTTTAAGTTTTTCATAATAAGAAAGGTAAACCAACGCATTGTGAGATCCTGAATCCCAAAAGTGAAAGTGAAATCAAGCGAGGTACTGATAGATTAAATTAGGCTCAACATTTTACATATGCTTACACAGAGAGGGGGATTAATGCACTAGAAACTAGAGTTTCAGCAAGACTCAAAGGTTCTCGTCCAAAGTTCTGAAATTGGTACTCAGCAGGGCCTGGCTCTGAACCCAAGTCCTTGTGCCTTACGACTCGTACTTCTAACTCCCAAGCTATCTGTCTGCTGCGTACAGGTGTAGAAGAGTCAGATAAAGAGGAGAAAAAAAAAAACCACCTTATTTATTGATTGGTGTCTTTGTACCAGGCACTTTACACACCTATTATCTCATTTTTTTTTAAGATTTTATTTATTTGACAGAGAGAGAGAGATCACAAGTAGGCAGAGAGGCAGGCAGAGAGAGAGGGGAGGAAGCAGGCTCCCTGTGGAGCAGAGAGTCCGATGTGGGGCTCCATCCCAGGACCCTGGAATCATGACCTGAGCCGAAGGCAGAGGCTTTAACCCACTGAGCCACCCAGGCGCCCCCTCCTATTATCTCATTTTAATCCCATCTTTAAACCTCTGGGTAGGCCTTTATGAACTCAAGTGTACAGAAGGTGACATGGAGGACGAGAAAAAGAAAAGAACTTTC
Organism: Mustela nivalis; assembly: GCF_964662115.1. Classification (NCBI taxonomy): domain Eukaryota; kingdom Metazoa; phylum Chordata; class Mammalia; order Carnivora; family Mustelidae; genus Mustela; species Mustela nivalis. The sequence goes on from NC_139040.1 coordinate 95,539,561, forward strand.
TCAGAGAGTCCCATAGCCCCTAAGTGAAGGATCGAGAGTATTCACTGGGCTCAGTCCGATGCCAGCACATCCTGGAGCCACTCCCAGGACAATGACAGAAATATATGTGCAAACAGACATAGTCAGTTGTGTGATAACATGACGTCTGCATGAATGTACTGCCTTCAAAGGATGGGAGAGGATCCCACCTTCGTTCCTTCCACAAACTAGGGAGCTCTAAACTTGTGTTTTAACATAGGTTTTTGCAGCAAGAGCTTTTGGTGCTCCGCCTTGGCAAAGTGACACCCCAGCGTCAGCCACTTCGGTCTGCTTTCAGGAACTCAGCCCACCCAGGACAGCGTGGAATTATAGGAGTTTGTGTGAGTGAGCCTGTGTGTGTGTGTGTGTGTGTGTGTGTGTGTGTGTGTGTGTGAAGTTAACACTCTGGGGTGGGGTATGGGAAGGTGGGGGTGGGGCAAGACCCTCCCCCACTGGGAGATGGGAGTCAGAAGAGAAACGTTCCAGGTTTCCATCTTTTGAAGAAACAATTCCAGTGCTGAGACACGGTTGGCCATTCTTCAGAAGGTCTGTGTTGCCCACAGAGGTAACCAGCTCAACAACACGTTATCTTTTCACTCCGTCTCGCATTCCCTGTTCCTTCGTGCTCGCTTCCATGATCACCTACCAGATGAAATCCCTACACCCAGCTTTCTGTCTCAGCTCTACTTCTGATGGAACTTAAACCTTTCTTTCTCAATAAAGAAATTCTGAGGCTTCTGCCCGGGGCGGCCGCGTGGGAGGGAGGCCGAGATGGCAGATGAGATCGCCAAGGCTCAGGCCACGAGGCCTGGTGGCGACACAATCTTCGGGAAGATCATTCGCAAGGAAATCCCAGCCAAAATCATTTTTGAGGATGACCAGTGTCTTGCTTTCCATGACATTTCCCCTCAAGCACCAACTCATTTTCTGGTGATACCCAAGAAACATGTATCCCAGATTTCTGTAGCAGAAGATGATGATGAAAGTCTTCTTGGACATTTAATGATTGTTGGCAAGAAATGTGCTGCTGATTTGGGCCTGAAGAAGGGTTATCGAATGGTGGTGAATGAAGGTTCAGATGGGGGACAGTCTGTCTATCATGTTCATCTCCATGTTCTTGGAGGTTGGCAGATGAATTGGCCTCCTGGTTAAGCTTGTTTTAGGGTTGATTTTCCCTCCTCTAAGCAGTGGTCAATATTTCCCAGTTCTGTAGGTTAAACAATATACTTCCTTTTGCCTATGTATGGAGAGATTGAGGAAATAATTTTTAAAAGCCATACATAATAAAAGATAATGTTGCATGGTTAAAAAAAAAAAAGAAAAAAAAAAGAAATTCTGAGTCCACTCAGAATTGTGTTTGTTCATTTATAAATTATATTCATGATTACCTCATGATATATACCATGAGCATGCACTAAGATTCTGAAAGGGTGATATAAGCATAAAATAGGCAATATTTTAAAAATAATTTTGAAAAATTTCTGTTTTCAGTTTATTTGTTATAGTTTACACAATGTGGTTAATATTATTTTCACTACTTACAAAATTTATAAAAGATAAATAGGCATTTATTGAGGATGTGTACTCTAAATATTCTTTTGTTTTGCCCTCTAAATATTCTACTGATCGGTTGCACATTAAGAAATTGAGACATCACAGCTCTAGACTGGCTTTGGCCATTCCATTTTTTAAATAGACTTGCTTTTTTGAGAAACTTGAGGCTCTCAGCAAAATTGAGCAGAAGGGGCGCCTGGGTTGCTCAGTGGTTAAAGCCTCTGCCTTTGGCTCAGGTCATGATCTCAGGGTCCTGGGATCAAGTCCTGCATCGGGCTCTCTGCTCAGCAGGGAGCCTGCCTCTTCCTCCCCCCTCTCTCTCTGCCTGCCTCTCTGCCTACTTGTGATCTGTCTGTCAAATAAATTTTTTAAAAAGTCTTTAAAAAAATTTGAGCAGAAAAGTCAGAGCATTCTCATATACCCCCTGCTCCCACACATGTACAACCTCCCCACTATCAACATCCCACACCAGAGTGGTACATTTCTTACAATCAATGACCCGACCTTGACCCACACCATCACCATCAAGTTCACAGTTTACATTAGGGTTTACTCTTGGGTACATTTCATAGGTTCAGGCAAATATAAAATGACAGGTGTCCACCAATATAGCACCATATAGACTAGTTTCACGGCCCTAAAGCAACCCCTGTTCCCGATCTGTTCGTCCTTCTTTCTCCCCTAACCCTTGGCAACCACTGATCTTTTTACTGTCTCTATCATTTGGCCTTTTCCAGAATGTCATATAGTTGGAAGTATACAGTGTGTAGTCTTTTCAGATTGGCTTCTTTCACTTAGAAATATGCATTTACATTTCCTCCATATCTTTCTATAGCTTGATTGCTCTTTTCTTTTTAATGCTGGATAATATTCCATTGTCTGGATGGGCCACATTCTATCCATTAACCTATTGAAGAATATCTTGGGTGCTTACAAGTTTTGGCTATTATGAATAAGCTGCTGTAAACATCTGTATGAGCTTTGTATGGCCATGAGTTCTCAACACTTTGGGGTAAATAATAAGGAGCACAATTTTTACGTTGGTAAGAAACTGCCAAACTGTCTTGCAACGTGGCTGCACCATCTTGCATTCCCACCAGCAATTAATGAGAGTTCCTGTTACTCCACATCCTCACCAGCATTTGGTGTTATGGTACTGTCAGTGTTTTGGATTTTTCCCATTCTACTAGTTGTGTCATTGCATCTCAGTGTTGTTTTACTTTGCAGTTTCCTAATGACATGTGATATTGAGAATCTTTTCATATGCTTATGTGTCATCTGTATGTCTTTGATGAGATGTCTTTTCAGATATTTTGCCTATTTATTTACTTATTTAGACTTCTTAAAATTAAACATTTTAAAATTTTAAGGTAAGAATACTTTCACATGCGTTTATAAGAAATTCTAAAGAGAAGTATCATGTTTCCTTTACCCATTTTCACCAATGCTACTATAAAACAAAACAAGACAAAATAATATTTTGCCCATTTTTGGATCGGGGTGTTTGTTTTCTCATTGTTTAATTTTAAGAGTTCTTTGCATATATTGGATAACAGTCCTCTATCAGGTATGTCTTTTACAGTTATTCTCCCCCAGCCTGAGGTTTGTCTTATTCTCTTGACTGTGTCTTTCACAGAGTGAAATGTTTTAATGAATGAAATGAATGAATGAAATCTAGCTTATCGATGATTTCTTTCATGGATTGTACCTTTGACGTTGTACCTAAGTCATCACCAAACTCAAGATCATCTGGATTTTCTCCTATGTTATCTCCTGGGACTTTTTTAACTTTGCATTTTACGGCTAGGTCTGTGGCCCATTTTGAGTTAGTTTCTGTAAAGGGTATAAGGTCTGTGTCTAGGTTCTTTTTTTTGTTTTGTTTTGTTTTGGTATGTGGATATTCAGTTGTTTCAGGACTGTTTGTTGAAAAGACGAAATTTTCTCCATAATATTGCCCATGTTCCTTTGTCAAAGATCAGTTGACTATATTGGTGTACGTTTATTTCTGGGTTCTCTATTCTGTTCCATTGGTCTTTTTATCTGTTCTTCCACCAATACCACATAGTCTTGTTGTGAAGTCTTATTGTAGCTTTATAGTTACGTTTTGGAACAGGATAGTGTCAGTCTTCCAAATTTGTCTTTCTCCTTCAATACTGTTTTGGCTATTCTGAGTCTTTTGTGTCTCCATATAAACTTTAGAATCATTTTGTTGATATTCACAAAATAACTTTCTGTGATTGGGATTGGGATTGTGTTGAATCTATAGACCAAGTTGAGAAGAACTGACATGTTGGCAAGATTGAATGCTCTTATCCATGAACATAAAACATCTCTTCAATTAATTTAGTTCTTTGATTTCTTTCCTCAGAATTCTATAGCTTTCCTCATATAGATCTTGTATATATATTGTTAGATTTATATTTAAGTGTTATGTTTTTGAAGGTGCTAATGTAAGTGGTGTTGTGTTTGGTGGTTTTCTTTTTACACCAAAACAATTTTATTCTATTTGCTTTATTATTATTATTTTTAGATTATTTATTTGTCAGAGAGAGAGAGAGAGAACACAAGCAGGGGGAGAGGCAGGCAAAGGGAGAAGCAGGATCCCTGCTGAGCAAGGAGCCGGACATGGTACTCGATCCCAGGACCCCGGGATCATGACCTGAGCCAAAGGCAGATGCTTAACCTACTGAGCCACCCAGGTGCCCCTTTTCATTACATTTTTAGTTTTCATTCCATTAGAGTTAACATATGGTGTTATATTAGTCTTGGGTGTACAACAGAGTGATTCGCTAATTCTATACACTACTCAGTGCTCATCATAAGTGTATTCTTGAATTCCTATCACATATGTCACTCATGTCCCCTACCTCCCCTCTAATAGCCATCAGTTTGTTCTCTATAGTTAGGAGTCTGATTCTTGGGGTGCCCGGGTGGCTCAGTGGGTTAAAGCCTCTGCCTTCAGCTCCCGTTATCATCCCAGGGTCCTGGGATCCGGCTCTCTGCTCAGCAGGGAGCCGGCTTCCTCCTCCTCTCTCTCTGCCTGCTTCTCTGCCTACTTGTGATCTGTCTGTCAAATAAATAAAATCTTTTTTTTTTTTTTAAAGAGTCTTTTTCTTGGTTTGTCTCTTTCTCTCTCCCTTTTTTCCCTCTCCTTATTTGTTTTGTTTCTTAAATTCCAGATAGGAGTGAAATCGTATGGTATTTGTCTTTCTCTGTCTGACTTATTTTGCTTAGTATTATACTCTCTAGCTCCATCCATGTTGCTGCGAATGGCAAGATTTCATTCTTTTTTATGGTGGAGTAATATTCCACTATATATATTCTATTCTTCTTTATCCATTCATCTATCAGTGGACACTTGGGCTCTTTCCATAATTTGGCTACGGTAAATAATGCTGCTATGAACATAAGAGTGCATGTATCCCTTTGAATTAGTGTTTTAGTATTTTTTTGGGTAAATACCCCATGATATGACTATTGGATCACAGGCCAATTGTATTTTTAACTTTTTGAGGAACCTCTATACTGTTTCCCATAGTGGCTGCATCAGTTTTCAGTCCCACCAACACAAGAGGTATTGTATTTTTAATATCAAATTCCACTTGTTCACTGCTGGCATTTAGAATGGTCACTGACTTTTGTATATTAACCTTTTATCCTTCAGCCTTGCTGAAATCACTTATTACATCCAGGAGGGGTTTTGTCTTATTTTGTTTAGTTGTGAGTTCTCTCAAATTTTCTATGTAGGTAATACCGCCATCTGTAAACAAAGATCGTTTTATTTCTTCCATGCCAATCTGTATAGTTTTTACTTCCTTTTCTTCTGTTATTGCACTATTTAGGGCTGCTAGTACAATATTAAAAAGGAGTGATGAGAGAGGACATCCTTGCCTTATTTCTGAACTAAATGAAAATGTTTTAATTTTCTCACCATTAAGTATGATGTTAGCTGTAGGAGGTTTTTTTTTTTTTCTTTTTTTAAGCTTTTATCTATTTATTTATTTATTTATTTGTGTGAGAGAGAGAGAGAGAGAGATTAGGCACAAGCAGGCAGAGCGGCAGGCAGAAGCAGAGAGAGAAGCAGGATCCCTGCTGAGCAAGGAGCCCAATGCAGGACTCGATCCCAGGACTCTAGGATCATGACCTGAGCCGACAGCAGCGGCTTAACCAACTGAGCCACCCAGGCATCCCTGTAGGTCTTTTTGTAGATGTTCTTTATCAGATTTCTACTCCTGGTTTACCAAGACTTTTAAATTATAAATGGGTGTTGAATTTTATTAAATGTTTTTTCTGCATATACTGATATAATTATATGTTTTCTCTGCTTTGGCTTGTTGATGTGATGGATTGATTACATTAACTGATTTTTAAATAATGACTCAACCTTGCATACCTGGAATAAATCCCAGTTGGTAAAAAATAATTTTTATTATTGTTGACTTTTTATTATGTCCCATTATTATTCGTTTGTATTATTAAACATGAACAAAACCCCTCTTTGATCATACTAAATTTACTTTATAAGCGAGAGCAATGCAATTGAATACGCTTTGTACTTCTTGAAAATCTTAGTTTACCACTTTGGTCTGGTGTTTAGTTTGTTTTGATAAAATTTGGCTTTAACGGTTTGACATGGGTGGGAAAGACATTGGCAAGGATATATACATGGAAAAGGAAGAAATAGGGGAGCCTGAGTGGCTCACTCTGTTAAGCCCTCAGGCTCTTGGTTTTGGCTCAGGTCATGATCTCAGGGTCCTGGGATTGAGCCCCGTGTCCAGCTCCATGTTCAACGGGGAGTCTGCTTGAGGATTCTCTCTCTTGCTCTTCCTCCCCTCCCCATGCTAATGTTCTCCCTCTCACTCTCAAATAAATAAATGAATCTTTTTTTAAAAAGAAAAGAAAAGAAGATCATTGGTTGCATTGACTAATTATAACAGTTGTTTTATTTTTCTAGCCCTATGTCAGTCATGCAAAGGTTTTTGTTGAAAACTAGCTGGTGAATTTCTATCTTTTAATATCGAATTGTTCTAATAAAGCAACCAGAAGATTCGTGTTTGAGAAATCTCTTTATTTGGAAGATAATGTAAACAAGACTGAAAAATCTCATCGCTGTGTTTTTGACAAGTATGCACGTAAGAAAGCTTTTATAAGTGTCACCCAAACACACTGTTTTCTACGACAGACCTGTACCCCTGAAGCAAATAATACATTCTATGTTAATAAAAATAAAAACACAATAGAGGAAACTTCCAAACATCTCTGTTCTCTCCATGGCATAGATTTGTTTCAAAAAATAATCTCTCCCTCATTGAAAAAAATATCCATTTTTAAATCTCAAGGAGCTAGATTATGTGCATTTATAAAGTTTCTCCTAAACAATAAACATTATGTTTACCGGTCATCCTAGGAAAAGTCAGCAAATTTGGAACTGTTATCGAAAGTAAAAGAAAAATTCAGAATTCATCGTTTAGTTTCACTCCTTTTAAAATTGCTTTTCCATAAGTCTTCCATCTACCGTGGAAGCCATTTTCATGGTTTTGCTGATCCCATCAGGCAGTTTTATACACATTCTGCTGTTTAAGATACTATACTACACACCACCACCTAGCCCAGTATCCAAACTGTAAATCCTTAAAATGCACAGATGGCAAGTCAGTAAGGGAAGATGCCACTGTATTTTTACATTTCCTTTTAATTGAGATGAAATTCAAATAACACAAAATGGACCATTTTAACCATTTTCCAGCGTACAGTTCACCAGCTCGTAGCGTATTCATAATGGTGTGCAACCATCACCACCAATTCTAGAACCCCCCAAAAGCAGCATTGTACCCACCAAAGAGTCACTCCCCAGTCTGCCCTCTGGCCCTCCATTGGCAACCACCCATCTGTTTTCTATCCCCATTGCATTTTGAAGCTCTTTCTTTTCCCTCAGAACACGGTGCCTACTGTGTGAACAAGCCAATTCAGCCAGCATATTAACTATCATCAAAGCCTATTTCATTTCCTCTTTACTTTTTTTAAGATTTTATTTATTTATTTGTCAGAAAGAGAGGGTGCACAAGCGGGGGAGTGGCAGGCAGAGAGAGAGAGAGAGAAGCAGACCCCTTGCTGGGCAGGGAGCTCCATGCGAGGCTCGATCCCAGAACCCTGGAATCATGACCTGAGCTGAAGGCAGAGGTTTAACCCACTGAACCACCCCGGCACCCCTCTTCCTCTTGAAAAATGAAAACTATGGGTCATCTGGGTGACTCAGTCAGTTAAGCTTCTGACTGTATCTCTGATTGTGATCTTGGGGTCCTGGGACCAAGCCCTGCATTGGGCTTTTTGCTCAGAGGGGAGTCTGCTTCTCCTTCTCCCTCTGCCCCTTGCCCTACTTGTGCTCCCTCTCTCTCTCAAATAAATAATAAAATATTTTTTAAAAGTAAAAATAAAAATGAAAAATGAGAGAAATTCTAATGATTTCTTTCTGAAGACTGCAACAAGTCTTTAACTGAGCACAGTTTCCAGAATGCTGTAGGTGTTCTGCAACTCACTGTTGGATGAACAAAGCAATTTCCTTCTTCTTTTTAAATCTTTCTCTTTGTCTCTCTCTTTCTTGAACACACACACACACACACACACACACACACCCCTTTTCCTTTTACGTATAAAACAAATTGAAGCTAATATGAACTTGTTACTTAAATTTCAGGTAGACTGAGAATTGCATTAGTCACCACGTTCCCTTCTAGGTCTAGAGTTCCATGAGGACACCCACTGGTAAGGTGTACATCTACTGCTGTGTACCTGGAACAGAGGGGTTTTCCTGGGATACTGGGACAGTCTGGGGCAAACCAAGACAGGTTGTTCCCTCCGTCTACCTGGACATCTGTATCTTTGTTGGATGCCCTCATCAGAACCTCTGCCTTAGGGGTGTGGGTCCAAAGCTCCAGCTATCCGGTCTGCTGCATTACCCTGTCTGCCCACTCTGTTCCTGAGGGTGAGTCCTCCTTGGAGGAGCCTGGGGCAGTTATAAATAGGATCTGGGCCTTCCTGGCTTCCTGGCCAAATATCATCAAGATTGCATATGAATTTCTCAGACACCACCAATCCTAACCTTGATTCAGCTTCACAGTCAATATTGTTGTTTTCCTTTTTGATTTGAAAATGCTTTTAGCAATGTCAGCTTCATGTCCACAGGGAGGTTGAGACCTCACAGCAGTTTCTAGATCCCTCCCAGGGACCTTTGAGCACTTTGGGGGTTAGGGGGAGAAGGCTACATAAGTCACAGGATGTCTTCTCCATCTGTTACACCAGCCTCTTCACATCCAGAACATGCCGGGACCCAGCCCCCTGCCAGAGGCAACCGTGACACTGGGAGTGTCTTCAGGATCATCTCAGAATTCCCGGGCCCTATGGCAGGGAGTGAAATCACAATGTTACAATTATTTGACAAGCATAGTACAAGATTTTTCTTGTATTTTTCTCTATATATTAGTTATTTGTACACAAATGTGTTTAGAAAAGAAAGTTAAAAAAAAAAAGAGGCTTCATATAAATCTCCCTTTTTATATAATCTTGGTAGATAGTTTGAAAAAGTAAAGTATATACAAGGTTCACAAATTTAAGCAGCCCAGAGATGAACACAATTAAAGATGAGCATTTCTCCCATTTTGCCTCCAGTGTCTCTCCCCAAAGGCAACTACTGTTAATATGTTTTTGTCTCTCCCTCTCCACCCCCCAAATTATTTAGGTATATACCAAGAAATCAATCAGTCAATCAGTCAGTCAATATCTATCTATCTTTCTATTCAGATTTCTATCCTTGTTTACACACAAAGAATCATTCCATACATACTCTTCTGCACCTTGAGTCTTAGAGATATTTCCACGGTAGCTCAGATGATCCTTTCTTGGTATTTCAAAATGACAACAAGAAGTATAGCATAATGGTTAAGAGCATAAACCCTGAAGCCAAAGGCAGGGAGAGCAGGAGGGAAAGAAGGAAGGAGAGGGAAAAGGTGGAGAAGAGAAAGAGAGAGAGCAAGAGCGTGAGAGAAGAAGAAGAAGAAGAAGAAGAAGAAGAAGAAGAAGAAGGAGAAGAAGAAGAAAGAGGAGGAGGAGGAAGAGGAAGAGGAGGAGGAGGAGGAGGAAGAGGAAGAGGAGAAGAAGAGGAGGAGGAGAAAGCGAAGGAGAGGAAGGAGGAAGTGGAGGAAGTGGAGGAGGAGAGGGAGGAGGAGGACGGCGACAACCATAAAGGAGTCATGGAGCATAGAATGTACATGTACATTTTGGAGGGTTCTATTCCAGAAAAGCTTTTATTCAGGAGAGGCTTTCTACCTCATAGGAGCAGGCTTTATGCTAGATAGGTCTGCATGCCAGGCCTGATACCCACCCCCCCACCCCGCCCCAACCAAAATAGGTAAGGAGAGAAGGATCTAGGGAGAAGAGCAGATACGGCTCAGTAGATACCCTCAGGGCTGTAGAAATATTGTAAATCTTAATTTTACTTAAATCAGTTTAATTTCTACTATAATACCATCATACTGGCTTGATAGGAAATCAAAATCTTTAGGAGCTACCATTATTCCTAGGGTGATGCAAAGGTCCTGTGGTAGTACACGTGACAAGACATCTGGGATTGCACATGAACAGACACGCATGTGCACACCTTTAAGTCGTCAGGTGAACTCTCTGAACTTGTTACATTTGGGAAGTCCCTCCTCACAGCCTCCATGCTCCCATTTCCTCCCTGGGGTGCTTGGAGCACAGCAATCTTCTTGAGAATGGGAGCCCCCCACGGCCAGAGGAAGCCTCCTTGCAGCACCCCACAGTCCTCTCCTGAGGTTTGTTTGGCTTAATCCCCAGGTCTCCTCTGTTCTCAGAAACCACAAAATGTGGCCCCTTTTCGGTTTCTCTGGCTCTTTTTTCTCCAGGTCACTGCCTTAATGCACACTCTCCTCTTCTCCTGTGACCCCCATGCCATGCCACATTGTCAACCTCAGTTGTCTCCACTGCCAACTGCCCCTGAGGTGAAGAAGCCCAGGTAGGAGCAGTTTCCAGCTGGGAACAGGAAAGGGAGAAGGGAAAAGACATATGAGGAGAGGGAGGATATAAATTAGTACCTCAGAAAAGTTCTTGTCACATTAAGAAGGAACTTGAACAGTTTTTCTGAAACACCTATCCCTATTCAGGGATGTTGTAATAAATGGGCTATTTTTATTTTTCAAGTAAGAAAATCAGCCCATCACTCTTGGAATTTCCCAGTTTCACCATCAAGCAGTCACAATATCTACCGTGAGGAGCCTGTGCTCTCTTCTGACAGGACTGCCAATACAGGACAAAGAAGCTTTGAGTGTCAGTATGGCACAAGGTTTGGGGTGTATAATGCTCAGGCTTGGTCAGAAGAGGAAGTGAAGCTTCATAGACCTCGGTCCAGGTTTAATTCTGAGTGTTCATGTAGAAAGACAAACATCTCATTACTCATACAGGATGACACAAAGAAAGTTCTGGACTAATTTCCACCAAACCTCCTCCTCTCATACCACAGAACAGTCAGGGACTTCTTGGGCAGTCCAAGCCAGAAGGGAAATTCAGTCTGGCCTGAGGAGGACATTTTGTTTCCATGTGGTCCTGAGTGGACTCTTGCATGGGCCATTCTGGAATAATCTAGAACTCAACACTTTCAGACTATCCCTGGACACTCTCTACTGAAAGCCCATTGAAGGCAGGCCTGGGTCTTTCCTGACATTGTATTCCTCCATGCCTTTATAGCACTTGGCACACAGCAAGGGTGTACACAGTCTTAGCCGAATGAGGGAATACATGGAGAAAAGAATGAACGGGCATGTCAGAGTAAAATACCAATGGCGCACGCAAAACCACAATAATCAAGATGATCTCCGTAAGAATGCTGTTCATCACTGACAGCCCTCCTGGGGCAGAAGCAGAAGCATATTCAGTCCAGAGCTGGTGTTCATACTGGGCAGCGCCCAGTGGGAGGGAAGTGGGGGGTGGGAAGAAGCTGGTGCCTTCAAGAGTGAGCAGAGCATGGCCCCGGCCGGTGGAGTCCCAGCACTAAATGTCTACCTCTGCTGTGTCCTGACACTCTTAGCTGACTTATTCCCCCTTTTTATGATCTGAGGATTCTCACATTTCTCATACCTCACCCAGAGACAGCGGGGTCTGACAAGTGGCCCGTTGGAGCTCAGAAGGGATGGGTGGCCATGGAGACCTGGCTTCACTCAGAGGGGTCACCTTACTATCTCACTCTTGGGTAAATTTACAACTTTGAAAATTCTAATTGCCACCCAGCTCCCACATTCCGCCCCCCACCCTGCCCCACTACTGTCTGCCACACCCTGCCACCTCTGACCCTGGGGGCTAGGTAAATTATATTGCCTACTAATTGAGCGTGCTGCTCCTACCGCGCAGTAATGAGTCAGAGGGACTTGGCCGTGTCTGCTCTTCTGGCTTTACTCCTCTCATAAACATTCAGTGACAAACTTTTTCTTTGGCCTGGGGTCATAAAGAGGAAAAAAACCCTCTTAACTTTTTTTTCCAACTTAAGGCTTCAGTGAAATATTTTCCACCATCCTCAGCAAGACATAATACTTCATGTCATGAATAAGTTAATGAGAAAAATATGAAGCCCTCCCCCAGTGTCTCAGGGACCCATTGGGCATTTTGCCTCTCTCAGGACCAGTTACTCTCCAAGGCTTTGGGGCTCCCTGAGAAGTCTCTGGGTTGAGTTTCATCCCAAGGCCCTGGGGATTAGCCTCTCAGCCGGCTGCAATTGCATTTACCTTGAACTTGGACATCTCTCCCTAGAGAACCTTGCTTAGAACTCCCTGAGGAGCTGTCAGGTGGGTGAATGGCCCAGAGAAAGCACTGCCAAGTGCCAACTATGAAGTACTTCAATATGGCCCTTTTCATATTTTATTTCATCTCTGGGTCAAAAATGTGCTTACCTAAAGAAGAGTGGCCAGACCGTTTAGCGAGGCCCTCAGCTGGTTCCCTACCATCTGGCCCCAACCTGCCTTGGCAATATTACTTTCCACAGCCCCTTTCCAGCTCTAAGCAAACAGTATTACCACCGCTGCCTGAACTCTCCTCCTGCCTAAAAAGCTCTTCCCTTCAACCAAGCTAAATCCTTCTTCTTTAGGAAAGACGACTGGGTAATAAATTAGGGCTTCTTCACACTGATATTCTTTAAATATTTACTCTATGTTTTTAGTGTGTGTGATGGAGGGAAAAGCTGGTGTTTTTACTAATACAAATAATATAAAGAAACAGATTCACTTTCTAATTCCCTTCCAAGGGCTAAACAGAGTCAATGTTCTAGAAAAAAAAATAAAAATCAACAAAACCTTTCTGTATTTTTAAATCATTTCTGTTCTCTCCAGTTTTCTTTTGTAATTTCCCAAGTCACATAACTTTTGGGGAAGCACATTATGAAGCTTGAAACACAGCTTATGAAATCTATCACTCTTTCTTAGTAGACAGTCCCCGCCAAACACCATTCAAATTCAGAAGTTTATTTGACCATTCACGATGGATGGCCAAAATTAACGAGACAGGAAACAACGTGTGTTCGAGAGGATGTGGAGAAAGGGGAACCCTCCTACACTGTTGGTGGGAATGCAAGCTGGTGCAGCCACTTTGGAAAACAGTGTGGAGATTCCTTAAGAAATTAAAAATAGAGCTTCCCTATGACCCTGCAATTGCACTACTGGGTATTTACCCCAAAGATACAGATGTAGTGAAAAGAAGGGCCAATGTTCATAGCAGCAATGGCCACGGTCGCCAAACTGTGGAAAGAACCAAGATGCCCTTCAACGGACAAATGGATAAAGAAGATGTGGTCCATATACACTATGGAGTATTACGCCTCCATCAGAAAGGATGAATACCCAACTTTTGTATCAATATGCACGGGACTGGAAGAGATTATGCTGAGTGAAATAAGTCAAGCAAAGAGAGTCAATTATCATATGGTTTCGCTTATTTGTGGAGCATAAGGAATAACACGGAGGACATGGGGAGATGGAGAGGAGAAGGGAGTTGGGGGAAGTTGGAGGGGTAGACGAACCGTGAGAGACTGTGGACTCTGAAAAGCAATCTGAGGGTTTTGGAGGGTTGGTAGGTGGGAGGTTGGGGGAGCCTGGTGGTAGGTATTAGGGAGGGCATGTATTGCATGGAGCACTGGGTGTGGTGCATAAACAATGAATTCTGGAACACTGAAAAGAAACTTAAAAAATAAATAAAAATTAAAAAAAAAGTTTATTTGATGGTAACGGGTCTTAGGTGGGTAGCAAGGCCCATGGCAGTTGTAGCTTATACAACAGTCCATGTAAACAGATCAGCAAGGAATAGAGATAATATATCTATATTAAGTATGTGTTATATATAATAAATATGTATGACATCTATGTATAATATAGATATGTATAGCTTTCTATATATCTCATATATGCATATTATATGGATATTATATATATTATATACATATAGGTATAGATATGTATATATGTATAGATATATATGTATAGATATCAATATCAATATAGATATATTTCATATTAATACTCTATCTTCTTGGATGGGAACAGAATCAATTTTATATTTTACCTAGTTAGTAAGAATTTGAATGAACAAACCTGAGTTAAGGGGTACCATGTTTATAATTCACCCTAGGATTTTCTTAGTCTCCTCACAAAACCTTTGTAAGTGAGAATCTTTTGTGAAATTTGGACTCTGCTACATGTACATTGTTCCAGAATCTTCCTCTGTACCTACTTCCCCTGTGAAGAACTCCTCACCACTTTTACCTTCATTATCTCTCACCTTCATGTTCTTACACAAGATTCCAGTATGTTCCACAACTAAAACTTGCTAATCAAAGTATGGGTCACAGACTAGGAACACTAGCATTACCTAGGAGCTTGCCAGAAATGCAAAATCTTGGGCCCCACCCCCAGAACTTTGGAATGAGAGGTGATTTTTATGCATATTCAAGTTTAAGAAATTCTGGACTCAGTATACAGTCTGGTATTTTTTTTCTCATAGTTTCCAGTATGTAATTACGGATTCTGAAGAGCAGTCACCATGTTTTTTAATTCTTTTCTCTCCCCACGGCTCTTAACTGCCCCTCTTAGGGCCACTTCTGTTGCAATATTCGTCCATTTTTTTTAGTTGAATCCAGCCCAGGAATAAAAGAGGAAATAGTCTTTTCATCATTCTCACTCTAGCTCAACCTTTAGAAGTTCAAGTTTGACTGTTTTTCTAGGAAGTAAAAGAGCTATTTTTCCTTCAAGGCCTATGATTTCTATGATTCTGTAATTGAGCTCCAAAGGCTGTTTTTAATTTGACCTCAAGGGCAATTCATGAAGACAACTTTGACAATACTTGTTCCCCTTTGGGCAAGAATACTCCCACTGGAAATTCAGAAAGTGTCCTATTGAGTAAAATGGTTCTTAATTTACTGTAAAAAGTGTATTTAGAAAAGCAAATAATCTATGACAGAGCGTAGAACTGTCCGCTATTATGAAATCCAATAATGAATAAAAAGTAAACTGAGCCCTCCAACTCTTTTTTATAATAGAGTCAACAACTCTTCACTTCCTTGGTGGATCCGTTTATAGCACGTATCAAATGCAGTCATGCAAGGGGCCTGATCTGCTATCTATCTTCAGATATCTGGGCTCTTGGGGATTAAGGATTAAGACAAATAGGGAAGAAAACTGTGTAAATCTCTTTGGATTGTGTGCAGAGAGAAGTTGTTACCGGGAACCCATTCTGGAGAGAGGGCTGAAAGTGATGTGACCTTCAGAAATACACACACACACACACACACACACACACACACAATGGATTTTGTTTATTCATTTTGGGAGAGAGAGAAAAAGAGTGCAAGCTGGGGGAGAAGCCAACAGAGACAGAGGGAGAAGCAGACTCCCCACTGAGTTGGGAGCCCAATGTGGGATCCTGGGCTCTATCCCAGGATCCTGGGATCATGACCTGAGCTGAAAGCAGATGTTTAACCTTCTGAGCCACCCAGGCACCTCTCAGATATATTTTTTTAAAGATTTATTTATTTGAGAGAGAGAGAAGAGAGGGAAGGGCAGAGGGAGAGAATCTCAAGTAGACACCTTGCTGAGCAGAGAGCCATGCTGCCGATTTCATGATCCATGAGATCATGACCTGAGACAAAACCAAGAGTCAGATGCCTAACTTACTGAGCCACTCCGGGACCCCAGATTTAAGATATTTTTTGGTCACCACTCAAATACTCTCTGGACCTGTCCTCCAAAATCTTGCTTCACACTTCTTGATGGTGGAAAGATAAGGGTAGCTTCTGCAGCCCTAAAAAGAGTTGTGGATAAATGACCCAGGCTGGCTATAAGTTATGATTATGGGTTGAGATTTAATATCTAGAAGTGGGATTAGTATCTTAGGGTGTCATCAGGGGAAGCTTTCTGATTATTGATGCTCATTCTTCATGTCTCCCTATGACTTTTGCTGTATGGTTCTGTGGTTCTTCCCATGGACTGTATTTCCTCACACTATGACTTTAGATTTGGCCATGTGACATGCTTCACCAAAGTGACAATGACAAATGTGACTTGAGCAGGGGATTGAAATGTGCCTGTATGATTTGGCTTACATGCTTGGGCTTCAGACCCCAGGAGAAAGACATGCCTTCACTAGTCACTGATCCCAGAAAGAAAATGAGACGTACTTGGAGCTCCCTCGAGCCAGCTGGACCTGAAGCTGAAAGTGGAGCTTGGCTCTGTAGCTGACTGCCAGCTCAGCAGAGGAGGTAAAGAAAGGAGGAACAGGTAAGCATATGCAATTATTTAAAGATTCATTTACTGGGCCCCTGGGTGGCTCAGTTGGTTGTGTCTGCCTTCAGCTCAGGTCATGATCCCAGGGTCCTGGGATTGAGCCCTACATTGGGCTCCCTGCTTGGCGGGAAGCCTGCTCCTCCTTCTCCCACTCCCCCAGCTTGTATTCCCTCTCTCACTGTATCTCTCTCTCTCTCCCTTTCTCTCTATCTCTCTCTCTGTCAAATAAATAAATTAAATCTTTTTAAAAAATAAAGATTTCTTTACTTATTTTGGGGGGGGGAGGGGCAGAGGGAGAGGGAGAAAGAGTCTTAAGTAGAGTCCACGCTTAGTGTGGAGCCCAATATGGGACTCAATCTTAGGACCCTGAGATCACAACTGGAGCCGAGACCAAGTGTCAGAAGCTTAACTGATGGCACCACCCAGGGTGATCCAAGCATGTGCAGTTATTAAACACTCATGGTGCTTCCCATGAGTGCTTCCCATGGGCCAGATCCAGGGCTGGAAAGTTAACACTTTCTCATTTAGTCCTCACAACAACCCTTCAGTAAGTGTTGTTATCATCATTGTTTTTACAGATAAGGGATCCGAAGGTCCGATAATTTTGGAACTTGCCTGGGGTCAAAAAGAATGGAAGCAGAAGAGCAGGGATTTGAACCGGACTTTCTGACTCAAAAGCCTCAACTCTTCACTACGTGGCCACAGAGATGTGAGGAAGCACGGCCATGTTGGACCTTGCTGAGACCTGAATGTGCATGTCTGTTGGTCCCTGCCAGTCTTACGCCCACCCATCTGGGGGCTGGGCCCCACTACACCCTGGTATCCATGGAGGCTTGGCTTGATGAGGGATCTGCCCCACCAGTAGTTTGAAGGACTGGATCTAGCCTCTTGTTCTCTTAGTAGACATGCCAGGGGGAGTCATTATGGGCCATTCACATGCATTAACTGAACTAATGTCACCCTACCTGTTAACAGCTACCCTTTGAGATGGGCCCAACTATCATTATACACATTAGCGCTCTAGCTCAACCAGCTGGGCAGCACCAATCATCTTATTCATTCTACTCATTATTATTGAACACCTATTGTGTGCCCGGCCCTGCTAGGCACAAGGGAGCGTGTGAACAAAATCAGATGGGGCCACTACTCTCATGGGGCTTCCAGTGTAGCAGAGTTTCTGCCAGCTCCTTTCTCCAGACCTGGTCCCATCTTTCAGGCTCATTTGCATCCACTTTGATAAACACCAGTAACATGGTTAACACGGTTGCCTGGGAGCCTCGTCAACTCCCTGCCCCACGTTTGGCCAGACTTGACTTTGCTCTGCCTTTTTAGATTTTGAGATTAGCTCTGACACACACCCCCTATAGACACACACACACACACACGCACACACACACACACACACACACACACACACATGTTTGCTGGCCCCAGGTTTCCTCCTTGTTTCCCACCCTAGCCTTTGTTGGCTTGTGCCTTTCTTGGACTGGAAGTTCCCAGCATGCCCTGGGGCTGGGCACCCTGCACAGGGGGCAGAAGCACAGATCATTTCCTTGAACTTCCTTTGAAAGCAGCATTCCTCTGTGGGCCGCTTTGCACCTGAATGGGAGGAGAAGTTTCCCCGGACTTTGGGTTAACCCCCAGAAGCCATCCAGACCCAAGCAAAGTCCCCTTCTGCTCCCGAAACCCCAGCAAATGAAATCACTAGCCTCCCCTGAAATGCCACTCAGGAGTGCCAGAAACATATACAGGGAGGTACGGATTCTCAGAGGAATCCTAATTTACTTGACGTGCTCGCTAGACCAAATGCCCCCTTCAGGGAGCTGAACTGGGAGGCCTCTGTAATGATGTCCCCTTTGGAAATGGCCTCCTGCCTCTGATTCACAAGACTTCCCAGGACATTTACTCGAGCGTGGGTTTTCTCAGAGTTCTTCCCCAGCACAACTCCCGGTCACATTAACGGAAAAATGTGGCCCGAGCCCCAGACTGCTGAATCTAGCTGTTTTCATGGGGAAATAATTTAATATTCAAATAAGCAGTAATTAAAGACCAATTCTTCCTCTGGCTCTCCACCCTCCTCTCCCTGACCCGCGCTGCTGCTCGAGGCAGGCCCTGAATCCAATGATTGTCAGGCCAAGGGAGAGCCCGGATTGCCAACCCAGTTAAGCCAGGCAGTGGAGAAGAAAGCACAATACGGCTCGTTGGGTCATAATACCTCATAAATCAAATAGATTTTTCCCATAATCAAATGGTCGTGCCACATTCTGGCTTCCAGTTAGATTTATGAGTGTGTTCTGTACATGAGATACATACCACGATGGACTAATTGGCACAGAAAACAAAGACATGCAGAGCTCTTAGGAACGAAAATATAAGGAGCCCGTTGACCCCAGTCGGGCTCCCTTCCCTGACAAGTTAGTTATTTGGATTCCCATTTGGGGACAGCTCGGGTCACTAATAGCTTCTCAGTGTCCTAATGAAATCGAGGGAGGGAGAAGAAGGCACCCTGCTTGTTGGGACTATCTTTCATGTGATTTTCTTCTTGGAAAGTGGTTTTGGCTGGCTCCTGGAAAGTTAGCCTGGCTCTCCTTGGACATCCCAGGCCCATAAGGAGGACAGAGTTGCTGAGAAGAGAAATGAACTTGAGGCCCGAGCTGGAAAGCTCTGGTGTGGAGATCCCACGGGTCAGTCTGGGTCTGCTTATTCCAGGGAGAGGACAATTCCTGCCGCAGGGAGCACCTGGGAGAGCCCCCCGACCTCCCCGCCAACACCCCCAGCCCACCTGCCAAGCTGAGTCAGGACTGATTCTGGTCCTCCTTAGAATTCCAAAGGGTCTGTGGAGCCAAAGCCGTGTTACAGGCTTTGTTCGGGAGGGGAAAGTATAAAAATAATCTGGAGAAAACGGATGTTTTTCTCCTTGAGCTTGGGGAGCATAAATCAAATGTGGTTGCCACAAAGTTGGGGAACTTCTCTGAAGCAAGCAGGGAAAGGGAAAGGCTCAGGGACAGGGAGTGACATATCAGCCTTTTTTTCGGGCTTTCGTGATCTGGAAGCCCCACCCTGAATGTTAACACGGGATGCATTTTGCGTTGCTCCCTCGGCTCCTGTAACAAGTACAGGATAAACACGGGAAGCCCAGTTTACCCCAGACTGGGAAGCTATTCATAATGCATGGCAGCATCGTGACCCATTCTGGCCTCTTGACAAGGCCACCATCATTCATCTGGCTGTAGGTTCTGCTGAAGGCTTTGGAAGAGGGAGGCATTCTAATGTAACCAACTTACTGCTGGAGATTTCCCATTCTGTGGTCAGTTCGGTAACTGCCAGTGCACAATGTTCACAAACAACCTATTGTGAAGCCCATTGGTTAGTCTTCTTGGATGGGATTTGCAACACAGGCTAGAATAGGACCTAAAAAAAAAAAAAAAATCAAGGTGTCTCAGGGGCAAGGCGCTTAAACCCTGGGACCAAACAAACACTCCCTTCCCTCCCTTCTTTCTTTATCTTCCAAACATAGCATTTTTATTAACTTAGGAAGAGGTTAAAACAAACCTCAGACAGCCTTGAGGGAGATTAAAACCACAGAAAGGCCTGTAGCTGGACGGGATGTTTCCGGAATTAGAAGGTTCAGTACCACGCACCTGGCCTTGGAGATGAGAGCAAGCCCAGTTACCCATGTCTCCAAACTGTTTTTTGTGCCCGTTGATAGAGACATCTCCTGCTGCCCTCTCACGCCCCATGAGTCTCTCCAGCGTGAGGGGCCCTCAGCCCGCTGTCTCCATCGCCCCCGCAACCGGCTCTGTTCCAGCTTCTCTGGTGGGGAGAGAAATATCTCCTAAAATCTCTCCCACTGGAGTCTTTCTTTTATGGGGGTATTTATGGACCAGAAAGAGACTCAGGTGGCCCCAACACCCTTATCAAAATCAATCACTTCAAACATTCTCCTGTTGTTTGCATGCATGGGGACTATACAACAGGAAAAGTCTGGAAGAGCCGATCTGTTTTTCCTCCACGTCTAACTTCTACGTGGCCGCTGCAAGGACGACGTCTAACCCATCTGTAACTTTTACAGCACCCACATGACCCCAACGGGGTGGAACATTTTCCAGAGACATACAATAGAAGGAACGATATGTTTGTTTGGAAGATTTACCACTCTGTTTATACAGCATTTCTGTGTGGAAGGAGTGTTCTCTCCTCTCTCTCACTGCAAATGATGCACAATGACTGTCACGTCACAGCAAATGAGCAAACGTTATGGTGGTTGGGTGCATTTTGTTGTTATTGTTGTTATGCAATCTGGAAAATACGAAGTGCTTGAATATAGGGATGGTGTAGGCAAGTCGAAGGAATTGTACAGAATCCCTCAGGGAGTTGTGTATACCCTCTCGAACAACAGGATGAAGAGAGTCTTTTATTAGAACCAGAGTCTGTGCTCAGGGGGCCCAGAGATGTCTGGCTGCCTTGCTGATCCGTATCTCCCGTGTTTACTTTTACCGGACTGGAATGCTCCCGGTAAGCCAAGATGCACCCATAACTTTTCATTAGTTGGTACTCTTCCCCAAACCTTCAGACATGTATTTTAAGGAACCATTTTAAGGAACATCCTTTTGCCAAACTGCCTTTGGCTTGCTTTCCTATTTGTTTATAACAGTCTCGAGAGAGTTCTCCCTTACTCCTCCCCCTAGAAACTAACCTCCCTAGAGCTACTTTTCTTTGTCCAAGGCCAGACTCTCCTGTCCTTGGTAGGCGAGGCCCGGCATCCAATGCTGCTTGTTCTCTTCAGCTGGATCTGGCCAACCTGTTGGTCCCTCCAAGGGAAGCTTCTGGAAACCACGGCCCTCTCTGGTTCCACCCGTGCTCCTCGGAACAAGTGCAGGCTGCAGATTCAGACAGGGGCCACAGACTCTTGGCTCTCCTTCTTGGCTCAGCCGTCGCATCCCTGACTCATCCTGGCAAGTCGTTTAAATGTTCTACCCTTCAGTTCCTCCACTAACATAAAAGGATAACCTTCGCAAGTTGCTTGAGAAGTCTTTTTGATCCCGAAATGAGAGGAGTCATTGTAAGTGCAAAGCCAAGGGATTGTTCCCAAGACTTGAGACAACGGTCTTGGTCAGAGCAGCCCCAAGGAGAGAGAGAACGTGGGTTGACCTATACCACTAGGGGAACTTGAAGATCTTTTGCCCAGTTCAAAAAACAAAACTGTCATTCTTCTGTCTTGATGGCCTGCTTTTGGTGGAGAATGAACGGGGGGCAAAGACAGTTGCAAATAACCAAAATGATCATTTTCATCTTCATGGGTAGAAACTCCCAAGAGGTCCCCAGAAGATACGTGGGTCTAAATGGAGATTAGGGGTTGTATAACTACCGTGCATAACAGGACATTTCCCCCAGGAAATTAAAAATAGAACTACCATATGATCCAGCAATCCCATTCCTTGGTAGGTACCCAGAAGAATTGAAAGCAGGGTCTTGACGGAATATTTGTGTGCCCATGTTTGTAACACCATTATTCACAGTAGCTAAGAGATATAAGCAACCTAAATGTCCATGGAGGGTACAGTGAGTAAGCAAGATGTGGCAGGGTGAATATATATGGAGTAATATTAAGCTATAAAAAGAAATGAAGTCCTGACACGTTCTCCCTCATGAATGAACTTGAGGACATTTTGCTAAGTAAAATAAGCCAGTCCCCAAAGGACAAATACTGTAGGATTCCACGTATATGAGGCACCTACTCAGACTCAGAGGGACAGAAAGAGGAGCAGTCTTTTCCAGGAACTGGGGGAGAGGGAGGAAAGGGGTGTTATTGTTTAATAGGTCCAGAGTTTTAGTTTAGGAAGAACGAAAGTTCAGGAGATGGGTGGTGGTGACGGTTTCACAACGATGTGGACTACATGCTTAAAAATGGTCAAGATGGCATATTCCACACTATGTGTGTTCCACTATAATTTTTTAAACTGTCTTCAGTTTAATTAATTAAAAAATTAAGTTTTCAAAAATTAAATTAACATTTTTTAATTGAATTAAATTTTAAAGTTTTTTTAATTAAAAAAAGAAATGGCAAGTAATACTGGGAAGCTTTGGGCCTCCTCAAGGCCATAGGGCACATCAAATGTAGGGGCTAGTAAAACCAAAAGTATTGTTCTTCCTCTGGACTTAGAGCAACATACTGAAAGTTAAAGGCAGCTCTCACCAAATCCAGGAAATCTATACATGGGCCACAGGAAGTGTTTTTGACAAGACAGGCTATCCACCTTCATCTCTAAAATTCCAGAACATTCTTAGGTACCATTGTAAGATTACTCAGAGATAGCCTGTCCTCATGCGAAAGAGAAAAGGTAAGTCCTCCCTCTCCTGGTTGCCTCCTTTCATGTGCTGGACAACTATGTGATGATTCAAGGCCCCACTGGAAGCCTCCACAGTGCTAAAAAGGACAGATTCTTTCCGACAACTTTATGAGTGGAAGACACCCAAGCAAGTGGCTTCTTACTCAGATGGTTGATAGAGTGAGTTCCCGAGTCTCCCAAGGAGAGGTTGAGATGAACGTCACAGCATGATGTGGTGTCTTGAAGATACACACAGGAAGCAGAAGGTAGTATTTTGTAACTCTCTTTAGGGACCCTTTCTCTTGTTCCCCCCAAAGAGAATCATCTACGGGGTTGGCTTGAAGGTCTTCAGCATCCCCCCACTGCCACAAAACACCTAAAGAAATGCTCCTAACTTCCCTTAGTTAAAAAGAAAATCAAAGCAAAGTATTCCCAAACAGGCTGAAGTCTGTAAGACCCCCTAGGAGCAGTGGGGGTAAAGAGGAGCACTTCTAATTACTTCCATTACCACGCGTTTGGGCCTTTGGGCCAGATGACCCTATGGAAGTGTGACCCAAATGTCAAACAAAACTGTTCCCATGATTACCCTAAACACAGTGTAGACTGACTGGAACTTTTGTACAAGTTTTATACAATTCTAAAAAAAAAACAAAGGAAAAAACACAGATAGTGGTTCAATGTTCACAAAGGAGGTTTTTTTACTTTGGTTTGTGCAGTACGTTTCCAGAGTTCCCTTCTTGGGTGGTGTTGGTGGAATTTGTGTCCTGAAACCCAAGTTGTCGAGCCCCTGCTTTACCCTGTTATATTTCTACTACTGTTGCCCTGTGGCCAGTGCCATGGTGAAGCCTGCCACCGAGGACCTTGGTTAGCCTGTAAGGCACTTGGTGTGACTTTGACAAAGTTGCCTTCCCTGGCCAGGTGCAACTTTGCAGGTTCTTATCTTGCAGAGCAGAGGGCAGGGTGGATTTCAACCTCTACTTACTCCTTCAAGCAGGCTGCCCAACTGTACCCAGGACTTTTCAACATAAATTAAATGCATATACCAAGTTTCTTCTTCCTACCTGGGACCTTAGCTTTCAGGTCTGCCTTCCAATCTAAAGAAATGCTTCTTCTCCAGGTAACTGTCATTAGAATGACACCCAGGATTCCACTCCTTATATAGACTTATATTAGACTTTCTGGCCAGCCAACCAATATGTGTCAATTTAATGTCACGACTATGTCATTTACGCAGTAACTCTATATTTGGAGTCATAAAGGGATTATTCCTGCACTAAGAAGATTAAAAAAAAAAAAAACAAGTTTAAAGGTCCCTGGGAAAGAAATAGTTGAACTTAGTTTGGACTTCTAAAAGGCAGGTCCCCTTCAATAAACTAGCTCTCTAGCTCAACAGCGTTCATGGTGAGCCAGCATGGAGCCCAACCCCCTCACCCTCCCACCCCCGTTGCTTGCCATCCAATTTCATAAAAGCTCAGAAATATGTGTTTTGGAGCAAAGCAGATAAGCTTTGTGTCTAGGATCAACATGCTGATATTCAGCAAAACACACATCCTGCTGGGTCCCACTGTACTCCCTGTCCATACGTTTTGAACAGATTATCTTACAAAAGCAAAGGATTGTTTCCTTGGAGAAAATCATAGTCCCTTGAAGGGATTGTGCCCTGAGTTTCAGTTTATATGTGATGCTTGGCATCATCTCTCTTCACACAGGCTTCCCTGGGTCTAAAAAGACACCAAATGACAAGAGAAACCCATAATTTAAACTACCTGATCCAACCGCATAGCCCAGGAGATCTAAATTTACCAGCAGTTTGCGTTCTACAATATTCTCCCCTAGAAGCGATGCTACTGGGGACTTGGGTTTCGAACTTGTTCTGCATCACCCCAAGAAAAACAATGCTAACAATAATGCTCACATTAGCCAGAATCGTGTTAGGATATTTTTAGCACACGATTTTTAGTTAGAATATTACTAACACAAATAGTGTACGTTTTTTAAACACGTGTTCTGTTTTGAGTGATTTAGAATGCTGGAGTTTGGGAGAGAAGTGTGCTTGGAAGCATTTGGAAAGGTAAATGGTGATTGAAGGGTCTTTCAGGTTTGTTTAAAGGTCTCTAGGGGTTAATAATGATCGTTTTCTATTTTGCTTCATTGCACTTTCTGTCTCCTTCCAGTCAATGCATAGCCGGCGTGAAGCGGGTATTTGGAGCTCACAGATGAGAGGGAGAAATGTAGGGGAGGAATGGGAGAATCAACAGAGAGCATGTGATGTAGCAGAAAACGATGAAGCTAAAAGGAAAAAAGAAGAGGAGCAGGCACTGCCCTATCTGGAGTGAACTAAGACCAACACAATCCAGAAGGCAAGGAAGGAGCTGGTGGCCCAGCACCACTGGCCCGGGTGCCTTTCACTGGTGCAGTCACTGGGAGAGCAGGCAAAGTGACAGGTAAGGAATAAGTCAGTGGCTGTTCATGTGTATGGGGCATTCTTGAGTTAGGTGTTTCTGGCTCCGGGAAGACTTCTTCCCACCCCCACCTGCCCCAGTCAAACAAATCGATTGACAGAAAATACAGACAACAAGAACACTATATGAGCTATATACTATGATTCTCCCCCATTTTGCAAAAAAGGAAATTAAGGCACAGAGAAAGCATAGAGCTGGTCTCCAAGTTACAGAGCTTGTAAACTGAGGAAAAGACTTGGCACCAGGAAGTCTCCATCAGAAGCCATATTATAAAGCCCTCATGGAAATGCTAAGATAGCTAAATAATGATTTGTAATCAAAGTGATAAAATAAATTAACATATTTCAAACGCAGGAGTGTTTTTCTGACTTTATCAACTGCTTAGCTGTATTTTCTCCGGAGGAAGCCCCTTGAGGATAGTTATTCAACGTCCTTCCCTTAGGCTTACTCCCCAACCCCTTCAGTGAGTAAATGAGCATTTGCTAAGCCCCTTACTATGCACTAGGCACTGAGCTGGATTCCAGGATTATAATGGTGAAGGGGATCAGGTCCTGTTCTCAAGGATCCCTCAGGGTGGTAAACAGGCTTTTAAAATAGAAGGTTATCTGGGTAGAAACCCCAAAGTCATAACGGGTGGGGGACCCTCACTTAGCATTTAACGTTGGGAACCAGGGAAAATTTCTCCACTACCTGAAGGAGGAGTAGAGCTGAGGATAAATAGAGAAAAATATTTGAGGTAAAGGAGCCAGTGTGAGCAAAAATATCCAAAGGATTGATCTGTCATTTTCCTTCTGAAACAGAAGCTGGTCACTTTCCTATCACTCTGCAGAGCGCCCATTTAAGTGGAGCATGTGGGGATGGAGGAGCGAAGGGTCACGCTCTGGTGTCCCGGAACCAGATTCACGTTTCTTCCCAAATCTGCATGGAGTAAGGTCAGGTTGGTGGCTTGAAATTGACCACAGTAGGCGTATTTATACTATGGAAATTGGCCCCCATTACAAAGCAGAAATTTTTATTTCCTGGAGACTCGTTTGTTAAATATTTTCCAGCACACCACTGGACACGGGTTCCAGCAAGCATCCTACTGCAAATATGTCTGCGATACAGCTTTGATTCTGCGTTTCACCTGGAATCAAGCATATTTTTTTTGCTCTTCGGCATCCCCTGCTGCCCCCACCCCAGGCAGCTGCTCTTGGGCAGGAAGCAGAGTGGAGATGAGCAATAGGTGGTCCCTGCAATGGATTCATCACCCTGGTCCCCTTTGACTGTGAATCTCGCCACATTCACACATGCTAGCATCCTGTGAGTTTTCCCACATTCGCAGCTTTGAAATTCAAACATATGCTAAAAAATAAACTGACACTGTTTTCCTTAGACATTAATGCTCATTAACACGCACCTAGACTCCCGCTGCTTCATTTTCACACCTGTGATTTGATTTACATGAATAACTAAGTCTTTGCTTATATCGGCTTGAAGTGATCCAGAAGAAACTAACATTCCACTTTCGGAAGCAGGCTTTTGCTGCACCCATCTCAGCAACCTGCTCCGAATATTAGCAGAGATGAATAATACATTCAAAATACACCTTGCCACCCTGACCCAGTTTCCATGGCAAAGGTCATGGGCCATGATCTTAAATAAGAAATAGACCAGAAATAAGGAAATAGGGAATAGACCAGAGGTCAGCTAGGTCGAGCATATAACGCTTTGTCATTTTCAGTTATCTGACCTCCTTTTTATTCCTCTCTTTTTATTGATCTGGCACAGATTTATATGCCCAGAAAGGACAGGGCAAATTCCCCTGTGCCCTGGATTCAGTCTCTCTCTCTGTCCCTGAAAAGAGAGGCAGCAAAGATAGATCAACTCATATTGACATGGTGAGTGGAGCAGGTTAGAACTGGACTGTCTCCATCGGAGAGGTGGAGAAGAAAATTCGATCTAAATCACGGCATGCTGGGAGTTTATTTATTTTTCATATTCCATGCAAATTAGCATCTTCAAATTTATCCACATGCTTTTTCAGCAGGAAGAGGAGATTTTTGTCCCGGAATTCATGCCAAATGTTATGCATGAATATCTAAATCATTTTATTTCTGTAGATTTAGATGTTAATGTCTTGATACACAGGCACTGAAAACATTTCTCAAAACTAACTGAAATGAAGCAAGGCTGGTCCCTTCGATAAGCCCATCAGGGAATGGGCAGGTAAAACAGAAAGAGGTGATTGGATGGCCCAATTAATGTTGTGGGATGAGAATCTCTACTACTGTTTTTACTCCTAATTAACTGTTTTGTCTGTGGTCAAAAGTCACTATTAAAACCAACACAGAGTTGGTGTTTATTATCAATTAACAAAATAGGATTTTTTAAAAAAGGAAATATAAATATAAGTTTACATAAACCTGGGGTGCCTGGGTGGCTCAGTAGATTAACAGTCTGACTCTTGGTTTTAGCTCAGGTCATAATCTCAGGGTAGTGAGATCGAGCCCCAAGTCTTGGGCTCCATGCTCCGTGGGGAGTCTGCTTGAGATTCTCTCTCTCTCTCTCTCTCCCTCTGCCCTTCCCCCTGTTGGCACATGTGCACCCTCGCTCTCTAAAATAAATAAATAAAATCTTTAAAAAACATAAAAAAAAAGTTTACAGAAATCAACTTCCCCCAACCTTTTCTCTTCCCACCCATTTCCAATTTAGAAGACAGTGCAGAAAAGATGAAAAAGGGTGGACTTGGACTCATACCCTAGCCCCACTGCTTTCTGGTAATGAAGCATCAAGCATTTCATTGATCTTCTATGCCTCATGTGGAGGCCGTGAAAATCAAGGCCATCCCACCTCAGGTTTAGCTTTAGCATAAGTACAGCCATCTTAGCTCCGGCAGCCATCTCAGACCCCACCACCCTGCTTTAGTAAGCCCCACCCTGCTTTAGTTCCGGAGACCCCCACCCTGCTTTGGTTCCAGGAATCCCCACCCTGCTTTAGTAACAGGAACCCATAAATACCCCTGCCTTAACTAAGCTTGGGGTCCAAGTCCCTACTCCGCTGTGTCAGGTATACTTGGGCCCAAGCTTAAGCATGTCACCTCAGGGTCCAAGTCCCTACTCCGTTGTGCCAGATACACTTGGGCCCAAGCTTAAGCTTGTAGAATAAACTTTCATGTGATTGCATTGGTGCTTGGCTCCTTGGTGGTCTCTGGGATGCTAAAACTCAGGCACAACACTCAGTTGCCTTATTTGCAACACTGAGGCAAAGATACCCATTGCCTTGATTTGCTTTGAGGATTCGGGGAGCTAATGTGTGTACAGCACTTCCTGGTCTAGAGTGATACCTCTATACATTTAAAATTTCCATTCCCTGTGTCCAATTTGGAAGTTCTAATTTATAGTATGAAAATAAAGAAAAAAAATACATCACTCAGGACTTTATGGAAGTGATCATGGAATGAGGAGGGATTAGGACCATCGTACCAGACATTCAAGCCTATTCTTTAGCCATGACGATCCACATGGGGAAGGTGTAGCCATGTTTCCAGAGAGCTACCTTTTGATAACCTCCTGGTGCAAAATATTTTGTATTTTTTCAAACTTTTTCCCCTTTTCTCCCTCTTCCTTTCTTCTTTACTGTCCCAACATTTAACACTATCCTTTCAAATTCTCTCACCTGTAATTCTGTGCATTACACACGGAAGTCACAGCAAAACCCCAACCTCCAGGAATTGAACTTGTGCTTTTTTTCATCGACTACCCATGGAGGGGGCTGATTAGCTCATTGATCTCAACTGTGCTTTAAAACAACTGCCCTCCTGTCTGAGATCGGCTTATGACTTACAGCAGAGTTTTCAGGTGACTACATATTTATAGAATCTTATTTCACATGAGAGAGATTTTTTTAATAAAACCATAACATCTCCATCAGTGAAAAAAAAAAAAAAAAACAGTACAAAGCAGTTCTCCAAAATCCACTCTACAGCCCTCGGGATCCAGTCCTATCACATCAACTTTCCCCAAATTAAATTTAAAATGACTTTAGGAGCCAGATTGGCAAGGGGCCTGGCATCGTTCATGTGTGTCAGCCATCCCCCACACCTCGCAGTGGCTTACAGTCTGTCCTCTTGGACGCCTGGAAGCCACTCCTGGTGTTGGTCAGCCTGCTGCTGTGTGGCCACCATCCCTCTTTGCCTCTTCAAAGCCCTTTGCGGGCCCTGGTCCCCTCCATCTGCCTGCTGTTGCTGGCTCTATTACAGTGAAATATTGCTGGCCCTAGGCCACTGGGACCCATCAGTAGAGCCCCGTCTCCCAGCCAGATGGAGTTCGGGCATCATCCCCAACAGAACTGCAAACACCACCCTCTTCCCAGCCCCGAAGACTTCATCTTAGGGAAATGGGTACATCTTCTTTACCCTTTGAAATACAGAGTGGCCATTGGACTTCCACTTGGCAATGCAACTTTGCTTTTGGCTGGAAGGATACCAACTCAATGCAGGGGTTCTTGGCTTGACATAGGCGAGAAGATACTGACAGTCATGCACATCTCTAACGAACAATAAATTTTTTAACTGTTTAAAAATGAATACAGTACTGGGGCACCTGGGTGGCTTAGTTGTTAGGTGTCTGTCTTCTGCTCCAGTTGTGATCTTGCTGTCCTGGGATCAAGCCCATCAGGGCTGCCTGCTTGGCAGGAAGCCTGCTTCTCCCTCTCCCGCAGCCCCTGCTTGTGTTCCCTTTCTTGCTGTCTCTCCCTCTGACACTCTCTCAGTGCCTCACGTTGGCCCGACCTAACTTGAAGCCAGAGTTTGGGTGACCCCACCAATGCAACACGCTAGCAGTCAGCCCCCAAGCACAGAGAAAGACAGAGAGGGAAGGAACACACAATTGGAAGAACAAATGGAAGAAATCACCAGAAGAACATCTCTTTTTTTTTTTAAAGATTTTATTTATTTATCAGAGAGAGAGGGGGAGAGAGCGAGCACAGGCAGACAGAATGGCAGGCAGAGGCAGAGGGAGAAGCAGGCTCCCTGCTGAGCAAGGAGCCCGATGTGGGACTCGATCCCAGGATGCTGGAATCGTGACCTGAGCCGAAGGCAGCTGCTTAACCAACTGAGCCACCCAGGCGTCCCGAAGAGCATCTCTTAATGCAACAGAAAATGCAAAGTGGATTGAAAAGATTGAGTATTAAAGAAAGGAAAGGATAGGTGCTGGTCAATTGAAGAGATGAGGAGGAAGGGATGAATACAGTCATGATGGACAAGGGAGCCTCTCTCTTCCTGGCTGCTTCCCAGAGTGAAATCCTCGAAGTTGTAGCTAAATATAAGTCCTTTTTCATTATATCCATGTGAAGAAGGGAAACTTCCCCAAGTGACTTCACCTTCCAATCCACAATTAGAAAGATGGACTTCAATTACTGGCTAAGATACCTTCAGAACCCCTACAACCAGGCAGTCAACTTCCAAATGTAAAGACCAATGTCTTACACTTTCCCGGTTTGTGGCTGGGGAAGGGAAAAAGAAGCTTTGTGACCTTCTACTCCATAACAAATCACTCCAAAGTTTGGTGCAAAACAACAATGATTCGTCATTTCTCATAATTCTTTGGCTTTACAGGGCTCAGCTGGGGCCACCTTCTGCTACGTGTCATAGAGCTGAGGTCACTCACATAGCTGCATTCAGCTGGGAGCCTGGTGGAAGTGGGAATGTCCAAGCTAGCCTCTTGTGCTCCAGGCTTTCTCTACATGATGGCCTCTCAACCTCCTTTTGGTCATCTAACCTGGGCTCCATCACAGCTTAGAATAATCTTCCAAGAGGTATTCTAACAAGCTAAATCCCAGGTAGAAGTATTCATCAAAACCCAGTGGGCATCATGTTGGCTAATGTCCCATTGGCCAAAGCAGATCACGTGACCAAACTTAAAGGCATTGTGGGAGGGGACTACAAGACCCAGATAAGGGGAGGTAGAGTCAGTGCCTGAGGGGCCGCTCATGGGAGTCCCCCACAAAAAGTGAAAGAATCTGGTCTCTGAAGAGCAGGAGGGGTCATCCCCAAAGTAAATGAAGGAATCGAGAGGTCAAAACTCGCTAGGGTCATTCTGTTACTTTAGTTTTATGAAGGTAAGTGTCTGACATGCTTAGAAGTTTGTTGCCATGAGCACGGGCAACGCTGCTTCTATGCTTTATGATAGTTTGTTTAGTATATGTGCTGCCGAAGCGAGAATACAGTTCTTTATTCAGGAGAGTCATTATTGGAGCTCTCAGACCAGCAGGCTTGCCTCTGTAGGTGCGGGGAGAGGGAACGAGGTGCTTGGGGGAGGGAGGAGGGGTGACCAGAGGAAACAGGAGGGTGGAGCTCAAGGTCATACTGTACTCGCTGAGCAGTCAGTCCTGACCTTGAAAGCAGCTTCTTCCTTCCACCCTCGGACCTAGGGAAAGGGAGCTAAATGGAAATCACAATTTTTGTTAAGTTTGACAAAATCTGAGACATGTATTTAACAATCAGGAAGCATTCTGTTCATAAATAGCCTGTAGTCCTGAAGATTTGGGGTTTGGAGGGGATCCACCCAAAATAGTCCCCTTAGTTTGTGATATAATGTTACTCTGCTCCTCTCTCCTCCCAACCAGGTTAAGGGTAGTGGTTGTGGGTGTTCTCAGATTTCCCTCAGCCCTAATGGGGTCCCAGGGTGTGAGTGTAGCATGTCAGTTTCATACTGACTCACTAACTACAAACCTGAAGGGGGGTCTCAGTTGCACAGGTGCACTGCTGTGAAAACCTCCTACCTATTCGTGGGGGTGGGGGTGGGGGTGCACTCTGGAGCCCACTCAGGGGACTCTGGGTCTCTCCCTGGTATCTGTCTCTATTCCAGCATGTCCCAACATGGCCTTGTGCTTTCTCTTTGCCCTGGAGTATCAGATGTAGAGTGAAATGTGCAAACACATAAGCCATAGCTATGAAGGGCCCAGACTGAAAATCTTCAGATGAGGATCAGATTTGAAACATCCAAATGAAAGTTAAATCAAAATAATCCTTTTTAGATGCTGCCTTCTGGGCCAATATATGAGCCCCATATGGAAATCAGTCTTTTTCTTTCATATTTACAAAAACCAAGACTAAAAACAGCATTACCGACCTTGATTGTTAACCTTATTTATCTGAATAGCTCTTAACTCTTTCTATTATTCAAATCTACCTGCAAAGGTGAAAAAGATTGGCCCCAGCTTTGGTGGGGGTAAAGTTAGGGGACTGCAAAGAATGTGCCACAGTCATCAAAGACAACCCCGAAAAAGAATTTTAAGAATTGATTTGAAAAATAATTTTTTAAAAGATTTTATTTATTTATTTGACAGATAGAGATCACGAGTAGGCAGAGAGGCAGGCAGAGAGAGAGAGGCAGGCAGAGAGAGAGAGGAGGAAGCAGGTTCCCCACTGAGCAGAGAGCCCAATGCAGGGCTCGATCCCAGAACCCTGAGATCATGACCTGAGCCGAAGGCAGAGGCTTAACCCACTGAGCCACCCAGGTGCCCCTGAAAAATATTTTTGAGGAAGGGTATCATTGTTGGAATATTTAGAGCCTACTAACCTGTCTAGTTCAATAGGAACAACATACGTTTATGTTTCAAATTCTAGCATGTTTATCTAAATATATCTTTGGTCTTTACCTTAAACCGTACTTTATTAAGTGGCTAAAAGATCCGTGCCAGGCAGTCTCTAAAAGTCCCATCATGCTCTCTGCCTGTTAGCATTCACAACCTTGAGTGGAAGGTAGACCTAGTGACTTACTCCTAATAAACAGAATACAGCGAAGGGAATGGGATGTCACTGCTGAGATTCAGTTACAAAAAGACTGATTTCCTCCTTCCTTGTGATTTCTTACACATTACTTCTCTTTCTCTTTCTCTTGGAGCCCTTGTTCTGGGGGATTAAGCTACCACACAGTAAGCTTACTTACATCTGGAGATGACAATTTGGCAAGGAACTGAAGGAGGCTTCTAGTCAACAGCCAATGAGACTTTTAGTCCAATAATTTCTGAGGACCTGAATTCTGCCAACAATCATGTGAGTGAGCTTGGAAGCGGACCTTCCCCAGCCATGCATTCACATGAGAGCACAGCCCTGGCAACACCTTCACTGCAGCCTTGTGAGAGGTCCTGAGATGGAGGGTCCGGCTAAACCATGCCTAGATTCCTGATCCACAGAAACTGTGAGATAATACGTGTTGTTGTTTATAATCAATAACAAATGTGAATTATAATAAATGTCAATGTAGCTTTAAGACACTTAGTCTAGGGATAATTTGTTATACAGTAGTAAATAGTTCATACAGGATCACTAGTATGGTATCACCAAGGAAAGAAACATTTCTTTCTGCTGTTCTTTGCCTGTAAAGAACGTTATTCCAATACATTTATATAAAATTGAAAATAATGAGATTTTTATATAGTTAAAGATTCTAAAATGTGAATGAAGAAAACTTTTAAAGGAACTAAGGAGTCAGGGGGGCTCATTCTCCCAGGAAGTTCTGGTAAATTGAGTTACAATGACCAGTTATAACAATTCCTGTTGTTGGCAATGTAGAATGTTAAAATGCATCTTTGGGGCAAAGACCGATTTTGATTCTATACTTCCCTTTTAATATCTCCACTTCTTTTTGAAAAGGAAAGTTCTTTTTCACTAACTTCCCTTTAAAACATTAAAAACAATCAATTTTCACAAACAGAATCTACTGGAATGCCTTCCGGAGAGGATATTAATTATAGAAATCCCATAAACAGAATCGTGTCTTCTCTGAACAAGTCTTTATTTCATCCATGAGCTCATTTCCACAACTTTGGGAGACAACCCTTTCATTTTAAGAAGTAGCTTTAAGCCTGTGTCCCTACTGAGAGATGACCATGTGGGCCCACAGCCAGGAACCTCTTTGTGGAAGCCTTTCTCCCCTTCTCTGTCCAGCAAGTTCACTCAACTGAAGCTGTCTGGTGTGACAGCGAGGCAGCCGAATGAAGTCATGGTTGTGATTCAGCCTGGATACAGCCCATGATGGTTCCTCACAGGCTTTCTGAATGACTTCCCATGGAAGGGAGGTCTTGCTGTCTGAAGGTAATTGTATTTCTTGGGTTGAGTCTTAGAAGATAGATACAGGCTGAGCTTCTCTCCCACCCTTTATTTCACTAATGGTTCATTAAATAAACTGAGTTTTAAAGACAGAGTGATTTCCCTGCTGGTCTTAGAGTTTGTCAAAGACATCCAATTTATAAACGCAAACCAAGGAAGTTTACATTATGGGCATGTGTCTTGGCAAATTACATGCAGAAGAAAAAAATTAGACACGAAGCCTTGTATACAGTCTGCAGCTAGAGTTCGGACTGTGCCAACAATTCCATTACAACCCATAGTTCTAAATGTCCAAATGGGAACCAAAAAGACAATTTCCCATAGGGGTATGGCCATTTCTGAGAAGGGTAACTTGGTGATTTTCCTGATTCAAACTTGGATGTTCATCTTCATGCCAGTAAGAATGAAGATCAGATTTCAAGAGGGCTCGATCGACTTTGAGGTAGAGATGAAACTCCTGATTTCTACTGATGTACGTCTGGCGATTTGCATTTCTGGCAGTCAAGAGTACTGCCAGGCCTTCTGGGCCAGTCACTGTGGGAAACTTCTACAGTTTTCTGTTGACTTTCTCATACGAGAACTTTTGAGGAGAGCTAAGAAATCTCTTTTACTGATGGAGTCTAAAGACCGATGTGGGATTATTTGGGGCCTCATCCGAGTGAATAAAACATCTCTGGGACCTGAAGACAGCTCTCAGTTGCCCAGAATTTAGATAAACCATGATGATTATGGCCAACGGGATAGTAGATTAGACATGTGCTCCTAATTCTTAATTCCCTTCTTGTCACAGAATTACACATCCACACCCTTTGCCATGTGGATTTGCACTGCCTCTTGGGAAAGAAAGATATTCCCTGATCCACTGGCTTTGGTCTTAGCCATGTGGCTTGCTTTGGGCAATGGAATATAGGTAGAAGTAATAGGGTGTCAATTCCCAATTGATATCTTAAGAGGGATTGTGTATTTCCACTCACTCCTTTGTGAGTGAATGAGTGTGTTTGTGTGTGTGTGTGTGTTTATGTGTGTGTGTGTGTATGCTTCTACCATCATGCATGAGAAAAACATGCTCCAGGTAGCTATTGGCCCCACAGTGAAGAGAAATACAGAGCAAACCTAAGGCCAAGTTGAAGCTTAGAACTGATCCTGGCTGAACTATAGCTAATCTTCAGATCCCTGAGCTAGAAGTAAATGCTTATTGTCATAAGTCATCAAGTTTCTGAGTCATAAATGACACAGAATTATTTTAGCAGAATCCTGATTAATACACCTGGGACCCTCCATCTTTCATGTTCAAATGGTAGGATTGTAATTTGACCTGAAGTGAAGTAAAGTGGCTATTAGTCATCCTCTACTTCTGTCCTCTCATGAAAGCACCAAATCCCTGTCAGTGAGATGACACACCCTGATGCTGTTAGGTGGCAGCATCAGGGCCCAATGTCAAATCTCTATGTTCCCATGTCATAGTAAAAATGCATCCTCAATTTTATTTAGAATACACCTTCCAGTCGAGAAATCATGTGTCATATCCACATAAACATTGGATATACAGTGTCATAAAAGCTAACCAAGGTGAACTACGGAGAGACAAAGCCAGCAGGCATCACAGTGATTGTGTCCTCATTTCAGAAATTCCTCCCAGGACATTTTCTCAGCAGCCCAGACATTATATATATATATATATATATATATATATATATATTTTAAACATGAAGCAGGTGTCTGCTTCCTGAATTCCAGTGCTGGATGGGCTAGACAGGAAGAAAAACATTCTATTAGAGATTGAATGTTGATCTGGCCTATCCCATAGTCACCACTTATACAACCCCAGTTACAAAAATAACTGTTAGCTCTCCATTTCTGTTTCAGCACAAACCTGGAGAGTAAGAAAGACTGTTATCTTACCATTTCCCGGAAGATCTTCTACAGTAGACAGGGAGAGTCAGATGGAGTAAGCCTAATACCACCTGGAAGAACAAGTTGACTCAGAATGTCTTTTGCAACTCTTTATTTGAGCATTGTTTAGGAAATATTTGGTCCTGTCAACTAATTTGAGATTTCTTCACTTTCATAAATACATGGGGGAAATGGTCTAAGAGCATTTAAATGCCATCTCTCTACCATACACAGATCCTATAACTTTTCATGGCTTGACTCTTTCCTACAAAGTTTTGAAGATTTAAGGAAGCATGTGTGTGTGCCGTGACACCATGACTCAGCATTCAGGCAGCCTGAAATGGATCCCTGGTCCTGGACCTGTGAGAATGGACAAAGCCCCCCACCCCCCAATCCCATGGGGACTCCCAGGCTGGGGGTTACTCACAACAATATTAAAGGCCACAATGCTAGAGCATTCCTTGTACCACTGAAGCCAGATCTCAAGAAACTCTTTAGCCTTGTTGTTCATAACAGAGCTGAGAAGTTTCCATGAGAGATACTTGGGAGACCTGACTCCCAAAAGGGCCCAGTGCCTTCCCAGCACAGGCCCCCAAGCTGTCTAATTAGGAAGAATTTTCCTTCACTGCCTCATGACTGCAGTGCAGGGAACCCCTAAGCCCAGGAGAATGGGTCTGTTGGCCTTGGGCTTCCCCTTGGAACACAGGCCTGGAGGTCTGGGAATTATGAAGGAAGGAAGTACACAAAGGTGGGGGAGGGTGGAGAGATTTGAAGAAAATAGTTCCTAAAGACACTCACATTTTTCTAAAGATTGTTTATTTACTTATTCATGAGAAACAGAGAGAGACACACAGAGGCAGAGGGAGAAACAGGCTCCCCAAGGTGCAGGGATCCTGATGCCAGACTGGATCCCAGGACCCTGGGATCATGACCTGAGCTGAAGGCAGATGCTTAACTGACTGAACCACCCACGTGCTCAGACACTCACTTTTTGATGATAAAGCTGGCTGAAGCTGACCTTCAGGGGGAGCTCAGTCAATGAGTCTCTTACAAGCTCAGGACATAGTTCCCTGGAAGGAGACATGACGTGGGGGACGGAGTCCCCTTTTTTTTTGGCTCCATGTCACACAGCTTCTGTCCATCTGCCTATCAGTGGAGCATAGATAAGTATATGACCATGACAGTGGTCAGATATAAATTATAAAAATTGAACTAGCTTTCCCCACTGCCATTCCCACAGCATCCCCCACCCAGACCTCCGTGCCCACATCCCGATCTTGCCAGTGACTGGCTCCTACCTCCCTTCTCCTATAAGCACTGCCTCACAGGTGTCCTTCAGGGATCCTGGAAAATCTAGACATTCAAGCCTATGGGAGAATCAGCCAGAGTTCTAACAGGAAAGAGCTGACACACTCACAAAAAGGATATTTTAAGGAGAATTTATTTACAAAGTTGATACAGGGGAACTGCAAAGAATAGTGTAGTAGCCTGTAACTAGTAGCCACCAAGTTGTTGTTACCATTTCCAGGCCAGAAGGGTTGAGGGAAGGGGAAAGGGAAGGGTTGGGGGAAGTTGGAAAGGGTGAGTCTTGGAGCTGTCAGAGGGTTGGCCACTGGAAAACGTGGCTGGGGGCCACAGCCAGCCAGAGGCAATACTTCAGGGATGGAGCCAGGGCCATAAAGAACCTGACCTCATTGTCCTTTCTCTCTGATCTTCTGTAGGTGTTCTCTACTGGCCAAAACACAGATGGGAGCCAGAGGGCATGGGAGTCCTGGTGATGGAGTCCAGACTCACAGGGTCCTGGCAGAGAGGAGGGTAGCAACATGGAGCTGAAGGGATGCAGGGCATATCTGTGACCCATGGATTTGTTCAGGCATCCTGACTGTCTGCAGATCCTTGGAGACACGTGAGTACTTCGATTGCCAACCCGTTACTCAAGAATAACTCATACTTGGCAGGACAAATTTTCATTCTTCATTTATTGATGCTACTTTTTTTTTTTTTAAAGATCTTATTTATTTGAGAGACAGTGAGAGAGACAGAGAGAGAGAGAACACAAGCAGAGTGAGGGACAGAGGGAGTAGCAGACTTCCTGCTGAGCGGGGAGCCCGATGCAGGGCTTGATTCCAGGAACCCGGGATCATGACCTGAGCCAAAGGTAAACACTTAACCAACTGAGCCACACAGGTGTCCCTTGATGCTACTTTAAATCATGTGGCTAATCCTCTAGCTCTTCTGAATATATTTGTTTACAAATCTCCCCATTTTCCACCACATATTTTACTTTGGTGAGTGGGTGGAGATCACGTGGTTTCAAGTGTGGATCATGACTGGAAGTCCTGGCCGGGACTGTAACGTGATCCTCCAAATGACGGGCATCCCAGGGAACTGTGTCATTCTTTATAGAGGGTTGTGACACACACGGAGTTGTGAATGGAAACTAAGGCTTTCCCTGAAACTGCTGGGGATGTGTGTTTTGTGTGACTGAACCTTGTTATAACCACGGCAAAGTCATGGAGGACTTAAATTTTAGATTTTGCTTTTGCACATAGAAGTCCAT
Organism: Mustela nivalis; assembly: GCF_964662115.1. Taxonomy (NCBI): domain Eukaryota; kingdom Metazoa; phylum Chordata; class Mammalia; order Carnivora; family Mustelidae; genus Mustela; species Mustela nivalis. Next base: position 95,578,299 of record NC_139040.1, read on the forward strand.
ATTCCTTCTGGAGAACAGCACAAAAAAAAAAAGTGTAGCTATCTCATCTGCTACTTTTAGTGAAGGTTTAATAAATGTGGAGGGGAAAGCCCCAAAGTGGCCTTAAAAAAAAAAAATCAGGGAAATAAGAGCTCACGCTCTTTTCCGGGACAAGGTTGAGTCAGGTAGACACCTAACTCTGTTCCGTTTTCCTCCTGAGCTACAATAATGTGATAATACCTGTGTATGACCCCTAGAAATACATGGTAGGCCATAGGCTGACACCGCTGAGATCACTGTCTACTGTGATTAAATCTGTTACCTTGAGGCGACCACCCTGTGTCTCTTTGCCGCAGAGGCTCATGGTTGCGAGATGTTGGCATCAGTGGACAGAATCAAATACCACATTAGAAACTAGAGCTGGGGTCAGATTAAACGGGAGGAAACAAACGCATGCAAGTGTCCTACTCTGTACCTACAGACTGGCCTGAGGTCCAGAAGGCCCCCTCTGTAGGTGTGATGCCCACACAAGATGGCCGGCATCATCTGGGAAAAGATTGTCAGTATTGTGGGACCTTCCGATTGAGAATTCTGACTACAAGTAGGAAACGTGTCCATTGCCATTTACTCTGGCAGCCTGTCTCGAGCACATCTGTCCCTGGCATTGTGTTATCTAGCGATGGGAGAATGCCAAAGGAGCAGACCCCCTACTTGCCCTAAGGAGACAAAAGAGAAGTTGGTGGTCAGGAAAACATATTTACAGAATGGATTGAGGGCAGGAATGCACGTGGGAGGCATAGTCATTCCTGCCTCGGAAATGGAAAGTCAGCGTGAGTCAGCTAAGCCAAAAAAATGTATTGGGATCCAGGGGTACTGATGAGTACCAGGTATATGGACAGGGAGCAGCGGCAAGAGAACGTGTGTGTTGTATGAAAGATAGGGACTAATAGTCCTGAGGCTGTCCTCTTTCTCATTCTTCTTCACTATTTCCTTCTATTTCTTTTGAAGAGGCTGGGCTAGCCTCACACTCATACGAAAGGAAATTAAGTATAACGGGAGGATTAAAGGCTTGGATTTGTGTGTGTGTGTGTGTGTTTTCAAAAAAAAAAAAAAAAAAAAAAAAAGATTCCGGATGGCCATATTCTTTCCTTCATGGAAGCCAAAGGAACATTTCTCAACACTTACCCCATGCCAACCACAAGTCCTAAATCTGATTTTTGTCTGAATCCAATTTTTAAAGAAGAGCATATCCAAATGTTCCTCAGAAGGTACCACCACAATGCCTGCCTGAGGGTGGCCGGTTCACAGACATTCTGTTTCTCGTGATACCTCATGAGTGAGCCTTGAAGCAAGTCTGAAAGCAGGTGTGTGTATGTGTGTTTAATTTGAAAAAAGATACAAATAATAATACTGCATAATTCAGAAGCTAGAAATGGATGGCTAATGTATCTTTTGTTTTAATGGATATAATCTTTTAAAGAAAAATGAACACTTAAGGAAAAAATTATCACTGTCTTCTGTATACGACTTCGATGCGGTCAGCTCTTTCTTTAGCTTGAGTGAGCCAGTGTTCGAGTCTGACACTCTGGGATACGAAACGATCTTTGGCAAATAAATAATCCGGGGCAGTGTAACTGGACGCAGAACATCTTTACTGGCAACAACGGAGAAAAAGTCTTCTGCTTGCTTTATAGAGGGTTGTGACACACAGCACGGAAGGGGAGACAGAATGATGGGTACAGAGGCGATTTGTGTCGCTCCTGTCTGCTCTCAGTTGTGAATGAAGATTTTTAGATGAAAGGGGGAAAAATACAGATTAGGTTACTCTGCTGAACACAGCCTTGTGTACTACCAAATATTTTCCCTAGACATTTGATGGCTCTTACTTATGTAGGCTTTCTCAAAATATTGGGACAGAGTTTCTCAAGACAATGAATGAGGGCCTTGGGCTGATCCAGAACTGGCGTGAGGACAAGGTTAGAAGTAGGTATGCATGTATAAACATCGAATCAGATAGGAAGCAGGTAACTTGTTTCCTTCATTCAGAAGAGCACATTCCTAGGAAGAACTAGGGCACCACGGCCCATCGGTACCCCGGAGAAACAGCTGTCCCCAGCCAGACTGAGCCGGGCAGAAATGCTTTGGGTGACAGGTGGGTGCCTGGCCAATGTAGAAACCTGAAGCTAGAGCCACACACTCTAATCATTCCAAGCCCTGCCTTGGCTGGTCCCTCGCCCTCGTGTAGGCAATATGCCCGCTGAGAGCCCCACGAGTGAGATTTCAGACATGGACGTTCCTCCAGAACTTGAGCTTTCTCAAAAGGCCGGTTCTGCCCTCTGCTATTCTTGAAAAACCAATCCCCAATCATTGTTTGATAGGATTCAGCCAAAGTAGCCCGGAGAAGCTAGGGAGGAGGGAGGATGAACGCATCTGTACTAAAAATCACAAAATCGTGCCATGATCAGATTCATATAGTTCAAAGGCTGTTCCAGCATTTCCATTCCCCTCCTAGGTTGTTTTGAAAGGGAGAGTCCAGGCGTTTCACAGCATGATTATGTGGGCTGCCTCAAGGCCTCTCTCTCAACGGACCTGAAGTTCTTGGCAAGAGGGTCTTTGGAAAACCTGCTTCTGAGGCTCATCAAGACAGGTGCCTCCGACCCTACCCATGGGCAGCTTCTCAAGCAATAACCCTCCAATTCCAAGGTCTCTCAGCACCTCGTTATTGTTACGGGCCTTCCGAAAAGTAGAGGAAGCACACGGTTTATCAAAAGGTGGCCTTCTGCCACATCTCCCGAAACTGGGCCACGGGCTGCACAGAACCAACCTCCACCCACGTGCTCCTTTGGGAATTTTGGAATTATTTGTAACTAAGTAATATGCTTTTCTTGGATAAGGAACCACTAATTGCTTATTTTCCTTGGTGCTCTGCAAATCTGACTAATGTTGACTCAGGTAGATATTATAAACTTATTTATGCTGCGGGTGATAATCACTTGCAAATACGCTTATAGTGAGACTGAAGCTTTAACAAGTTTCTACAACTCTATTATCTAGCCCCAGGTAACGTTTTCTCCCTCTCCTTTAAAAAAAAAAATGTTAACAATTGTTCTTAGTTTGCTGTTGATGAAGACAATTTCCTGAATTTTCCCTCTCCAGTTCATTACACGGGATTATCAATGTGAAAGACAAAAGGAGGGGCGCCTGGGTGGCTCAGTGGGTTAAGGCCTCTGCCTTTGGCTCAGGTCATGATCACAGGGTCCTGGGATCCATCTTCGCATCGGGCTTTCTGCTCAGCGGGGAACCTGCTTCCTCCTCTCTCTCTCTGCCTGCCTCTCGGCCTACTTGTGATCTCTGTCAAATAAATAAATAAAGTCTTAAGAAAAAAAAAAGAAAAGAAAAACAGAAGCAAAGGTCATTTATATTTCTTTTTGGAATACAGATCTGGGATGGCTTGACTCTGTCCTGTGCAATAATTTAAATATAGAATATACTGAACAGCACCAGGTTTTGCCTGTGAGGTATTAAGGATAACATTCATGATCTCACCAAGCTCAGTAACCACTTACCACTTGCTTTAGATACTTCCAGTGAGATTTAAAAAAACAACAGTTCTTTAAAAATCTATAATTTCTAGAAGTAGAAAATGGTCCCATTTGAGTTCAGTAGTCACTCATGACCAGAACATCTCTGCTATTATTGAATATGCCACACATTACTTTCAGAAAAGATACATACTTTAGTACTAAGTAATTGACTTTTTTCTGGGTAACAGCAAATTATTTTTCCCCACCCAAGATTTTGGCTCCTATCTCAAAATATTTTAGAACTGAGCTTTACTACCAGTCACAGTTTCCACAGGAAACTACCTCTCTGGTAAAAATAACTTAGAACTCACATTTTTCGTACAGCACTACCCATCAATATTGATTTTCATTTAACTTTCTCCACCCTGCCCCCAACAGAGAACTTAAAATAGTACTTCCTAGGGAAAATTACTTGGGGGTGTGTGTGAACAATCAAACCAGTGGTATTTTTAAGTTTTGTGCAAGCTAAATTCACACACAGTAGCCAGACACCTTAAGGTATTTAAGATTAATGTTGTGCCAGATTCCCTCAGTGTAAAACAAAAAGAAAAACGTAACAGGAATAAGAAGTATGTGTGGGAGGGTGTGTATGTTGCAGGGTGGTTTATAGGGAAACAATTTTGGCGGACAGGAAAGAGCCCCCGAAGCTATTGGCTGTCTTTTTGGCCACAACAAACCATATATTTCCCCCAAGGTGGCCAAAACGGTATCTTCCATCTCACATGCTCTTTGAGAATGAGATGTTGACGCTCCCCTCATTGTGAGTGGGGACTGTGTCCTACATGAAGCCAGATGTGCTGTTGGAATAGTTTCAACCAATCCAATATGGCAGAAGTGGCTTTGCAAGGCTTTTGAGGTTAGGTCCTAAAAGGCAACTCAGCTGCTGCCTTGCTCACTGAACACTAAGACCCTCCATCCTGAGGCTCCATGGCAGCTGACTGATGACCCGGAAGTCTCCTCCATGCTTTAAGGAAGCTGGGATTGACCCACATGGGAGGACCAAGTGGAGAAGCCCTAAGACTTCCAAAAAGATAGATAGATAGGGAGAGAGAGAGAGAGATGGCCAGCTAGGTCTTGGCTTCCCTTGCCTCTCATTGTTCCAGCTCAAGTCATTGTCTGACCATAACCATGCCAGGCATCTTGCACCGGAACTGCTTAGAAAAGCCATTCCCCAATTCCCAATGTGCAAAAACTAGGAAAGATAATAAAATGATTGTGGCTTTAAGCCAGAGTTTGGGAGGGGATGTGTGATTTGTTTTGCGGCAGTAGTGACCGCACAAAGGCACAATGGCTCAGGATGAGGAACTTGAGTGGGTGGGGATATAGTGGGGCAGGAGAGGCAGGAGAGAGGTTCCTCTCTCTGTCAGCCCTATTTTCTCCATATTTCCTCAGGACTCTTCTACCTCCACATCTGGTTACCAGAGAGTCTGCTGCTTTATACCTCTGCTCTGGCTTCCTTCAGTGAGAAAGGCCCTGCCTTCCACTGGACCCGTAATTCTCCATGAGAACCATTTGAAGAAGCACGCTTCATCAAGCAGCTGAGGGAACTCCATATGACTTGCTTGAGAAAGGAGCAGTCCCTGCCCTCAAGGGGCTCATAAGTCCTTGTAAGAAAAGTCAAGCCATCCATCAAGAGTTGCCCTGAAGTGCTAGGTGGAGGTATGTACCGAGTACTGCGGAAACACAGAAGAGTCAGGCCCAAGATGGCTGACTACATTCTGTCCTAGCCTATGCACGTTGCCACCATCCTCTTCCCATCTCCTCCTCCTCCGACCACTAATTAAATTGCTTGTTCCCAAATATGGAGAGGTTCTTTCGATTCTCCAGTTGATTTAAAAAAATCTCAAATGGAGTTTATGTCTAATTCCCAGACAACTTGGGGAGCAAAGGTTGATCAAAATATTATTTAGTGCAACAAACAGGCATTCCTCAGATGCGATCAGCTCATTTCTGAAATCTTTTTTTTTTTTTTTAATCTCCTCCCTCCCTGCAGGCAGGCCTATTTTCTTGCACAGGCAATAAGGGATGGGTGTTGAGCTGAATTAGAGTGTGTAACTAGTACATTTACAGAATTGTAGAATTCCTTAACCATAACAGACAAGTACAGGATTATGAGAATAAGGCTAGAACTCTCCTAATGTGGCTTGGATGAGAAGGAAAGGCAGCATATGCGACAGGGAGGCTACGAGAGAAAATGTATTTCAAAAATTAAAATTAAAATATATTCCAAATTTTCCGAAGTGCAAATCAGGCCTTTTCAAACTAAACTTTGTTTGCACTGGGTGAAGTGCAACTTCCTGTTTTGAAGGAAAAGTTTTAGAAGGTTTATAAGGCCTCTTGGGGACTCACTCATCTCCTACCAACATAACATTCAAACAATTTTAAATGTAAATCAGGGAAAATATGGATTGGATTTCATTTGAACCCCAAGGGAATGAGAAAACCAGATAGGAAAGCTATTGCCACCATTTGAGAACTCCAGATCAGGCTCAGTTCTCCTTATCTTCCATCAGCAGGAGGCCAGGCAGGGCCCAGCAGCTGAGCCCTCATTCCCCTGCATTCAGGACAAGGTCTATCGCTTTGGTTTCTTTACATCACTGTAAACAAGCACCTAGTTACAGTTCATCTCCCTTACTCGCTGGGGAGACAGACACTCTGAATCCATGCAAGTTTTCGACAACAGAATACAGGTTTGCCCCGCTCTCCAAAAACAGAGCATTCCTATGAAACTTTTTGCAAGCAGAAATGCTGTAAAGCAAAGAAGCAATTACCATTCATTCATAGGGAAAATTGTGGAGCATTTCCAGACCCTAAAAATCATCTTTTTTAGGCCTTTCTGATACCTGTGCTAACATGCACGAAATAAATGGAGATAAAGCACAAATGCTCATAGACACCGTGCTAAACGCTGGTAGCTGGAAGCTGAGATGCTGAGTGTAGTAACTGGGGAAGGAACTTGGCGGGGAGGAGCCACTCTACATACTCAGGGCACATGCGCTGCCTCTTCAACGGTTTCTTGCGAGACAAACCCTGAATGCTTTTTTTTTTTTTTTTTTTTTTTGCCTTTTTCCTTTTTCCCTAAAAGCAAGAACTCTTTGGCTTTCTTTTCCTTAGCGAAAGCAAGGGCTAAGGTAGGTGTTTTGTAAAAACCACGTGATAGACCGCGAACTTCCGAAAAGCTATAATACCAGCAATGGGTTAAATATAGTTGGTTTACAATGAATGTGCTAAAGTGTCTTAAAATAATTATTTTGCTTACACAAGATGAAAATGTTTCCACCTCTTCTTGTTTACACTGTAGTATTTTCCTTCACACATTCTTTCTTCGGAGCAAGTGAAGAGGGAAACGTCAGCCTGAGCTAGATTAAATCATCATAAATTAATGGACTCCAAATCAATAAAATCGTACTGCATCTGATGCAGGAATTTTCTGTGTTTGAATTTAATTATCTGATGTGGAAGCACTTTGCTAGTGCTGAATTCTACTAATTAAATAATTTTTGTCGATTCTTATTTACACTTTCTCAGATGTTCTGTATTAAAATGCAACTGAAGGTCAGTTATTCACAAGATCAGCTTTGAACTAAGAAAGGGCAATGTTGGAATCCCTCCCCTAAAGAAAAATATAATTCTGTGCACGTGCAGAGATCACAACAGTTCATTCTCGTTAAATACTTACTGTACAGAATAGCAGGAAATTATAAGAAGGAAAAGCTTCCTAATTTATTCTTATCTCCCTTCCTGGTATAGAAACCTTAGATCTGTACATCTCCAATCAATGTAATGCTCTGGAAGAGAGATCTCACATCCATCTTTAGATCCAGTTCGATAGTTTGATATCTGAATTTTTTCATGTGTTTAATCCATAAGCACAAACTTATGGAACAAATGGCTGCCACTCTCTTTGTGAAAAGAAAAAAATCTCTCCTATTTAATAAAGATGTTTTAAGAAGAGCTCAGTGATTGAAGCACATGCAAATAGGAAAACATGGAGAAGTAGCAGGAAGGAGTGAAAGGAGCATGGGAATATGGAGTCAAAAAGCCTGGGTTTGAATTGCACCTCTGTAACTGTGCTTTTTTTTTTTAAGATTTTATTTATTTATTTGACAGAGAGAGACACAGTGAGAGAGGGAGCACAAACGTGGGGAGTGGGAGAGGAAGATGCAGGCTTCCCACCAAGCAGGGAGCCTGATGCAAGGCTCAATCCCAGGACCCTAGGATCGTGACCCTAGCCGAAGGCAGATGCTCAGTGATTGAGCCAACTAAGCACCCCTGCAACTGACCTTCTTATTGACCTTTTCTGACTTTGGACTTCTTTATCTCTGAAAGCAGAAATCATAACAATAGCTCCAAAGGAGGGTTCCTGTGAAGACGGGAAAAAATTTAAGCTACAATTCCTGCAAATTGTGAATGTGCTGTTACAAACAGTAATTATTTATGGCATTAAGTTTTGTTATGTGTGTTGGACTGAGTCAATGACAATGATACTTCTCCTATTTTTATTTATTTATTTATTTATTTAAGAGAGGGAGAGAGAGAGATAGAGCATGAGTGGGAGGGGCAGGGAGAGAGGGAGCAAAAATCTCAAGCAGACTCCGCATTGAACGCTGGAGCCCAGTGCCGGCCTTGATCTCATGACCCCGAGATCACAATCTGAGCTGCAGCCAAGAACTGGATGCTTAACCAACTGCACCACCCAGGTGTCCCAATGCTTCCACTATTTTTTATTGGATTTTTTGGACTGTCCCTAGCTATCCTCAGATAGATCTTCTTGGCTTGGTTTTCAATGGCTCATATTTGATCACGAAAGAAAGTAAATCTCATGCAAAAGAAACCCTTCCCTCAGACCTCCTTGATGCCATGATTAATGGCATCCATCATCCTGGGAGACATCCAGATGGACTTCCGAGATGACGACAGTTATGTCTGTTGGCGTAATTTGCACTAACAGGAAAACCAATGTCATTACTGACTGGGATCTGGATCCCTACATATCAGTTTGCCAGGGAAGCCAGAACAAAGTATCACAGACTGAGTAGCTGAAACAACAGAAATTTATGGTCTCACAGTTCTAGAGGCTGGAAGTCCGAGATGAAAATGTTGGCAGGGTTCGTTTCCTCTGAAACCTCTCTCCTTGGCTGGCAGACAGCCACTTCCTCTTTGTGTCCTCACGTTGTCTTCCCTCTGCACATGTCTGTGTCCAGATCTCCTCTCAGGTTGAATTAGGGCCCAAAGTGATGATCCTATTGTAACTTAATTACCTCTTTCAAGACGTTTTTACCAAATACTGTCACATTCTGAGGTACAGGACGTTAGGACTTCAACATATGAATTTGGGGGGAGGACACAATTCAGTCATATATAAATCCATAACTTGTGGTTATCTTAATGGATGGAAATAATAATCTCTTTGTGTGACTCCTTTTAATACTTAAATAAAGGTAGTTTTTTGAGATGTTTGGGAAGTGGTTTTGACTACCAGAGGGCTCCTGTATTTATGCAATTCATAAATACGTTCAAAATTAAATACGAAGTTTATTATGAAAGTTAAATATCTGATGTCTGTGTATCCTTAGGGAATCAGTCCATAAGCATCTATTAATTAACCTGATGATAATGACAATGAGGATGATCCATTTATTGAGAGGCGATGATATGTCATTCACCGTATCAGGTACTCTGCATAGATTATCCATCTTAATTTTCTCAACTCCCCTGTTAGTTACACTCAGTGTCCTTATTACTTCAAAATTACAAATGCTACTTCAGGGAAAACGTAGAGGGAAGAGGGAAGGTGCCATGTGAGGAGCTCTGCCTGCCCTTGTCTTCCAGATCTGCCTTATTTCTTTCTCCCCTCTCCACATCTAGCTATTTCCGATCTGGGGATCTCTTCCTGGGAAGACATCCTGGGCCATCTGGCTTGTGTTTGGTCCTTTCTGCTACACTTCTGGGGATAATGGCTGGAGAGGAGTTGCTAGATCTTTCAGTTTTAGCTTTGCTTCTTGCCTTATGCTTTGCCACTTGCTTTTGGCCAAGCCAGTCTTCACTCTAGTTTCTCAGTATTCAAACTAGTTTCTAGTTTATGAATATAAAATCAGGTGAATAGTAAGACAGCTTTTATGGGGAGCTTGGATGGCTCAGTTGGTTAAACATCCGCCTTTGGCTCAGGTCATGATCCAAGGGTCCTAGGATGGAGCCCTGTGTCAGGCTCCCTGCTTAGCGAGGCGTCTGATTCTCCCTTTCCCTCTGCCCCTCCCCACTGCCCGCTTGTGTTTCTCTTTCTCTCTGTCTCAAATAAATAAATAAAATCTTAAAAAATAAAAGAGCCTTTCTGGAAGATTTACTGTAAGTGTGAATGAATCAATAGATCTGATTCCATATAGGGTTAAGCTATATGGTTAAGGGGCTCAACATATGCTAACAGGACATACATGGAGTGGTAGGATAATATATAAGAATAAACACTTATTGAAAAATTACTAGATGTCAGCATTGTACTAAGCACTCTAGATGTATTATTTCAATTGAACCTGATAGGGACTGTAAATAGTAGACATTGTTATTTCTGTTTCACACATGAGGTAACTGAATGCCCATTGTCATCCAATTAGAAAGTTGCACAGCAGGATTTGAACTCAGACCTTACTGACTCCAAAGTTTCAGTGCATAGTAAGCTGTCAAGACTTCTAAATACAGGAACAGGATAGCCCTGTTATAAAGCTTTTCACCACATGTAGTTATACTTGGGATCTATTTGGCTGAGCCTCCTCCTCTGTGAATTTTCTGATATTTAGAAGATCTTTCTCCCTCTATCCCAGGAAGCATATTATGTGGCTCTTTTCCTCCATTCAACCAGAGTCTACTGTGGTCTTATTTTGTATCCCATCTTTTCCGACGGAAGTCTCCCAAACACATTCTTGGATGTGCGAGGAAAATAATTAGGTCCAGACAGACTACAAACCAGCTTGGTTTAAAAAAAAATTAAATTAAAATTTCTGAACATTATCTGGAATTAGAAGTTGGACACAAAAACACGATATGCCCTATTCAGCATGATGAATGATTTTCTATGGAAAATGACTGAGTGTCCCTGCTGTTTTACTTCCCCCTGCCCCATCTTTTGGTGGCCGGAAGTTAAATCTGTCCTTGTTCCAAAGGTTCTGAGCTGGGGATCACCCAGCCTTCCTTGTCCCGTCCCTGGATGGCCCAAGGAAAACTGTTAGAAATGTTTAACGTTTTCATTTCTTCTTAAGGCTACTACTGCTACATTTTCAATGGCGGCTTTCATTAGTTATGAGATGGGGGTAGGGATCAGTTGAGGGAATCTACACTGTGATCTAGACAGCGGTTATGTATTTCATTAACAAGATGGTCTTCATCTAAGTCAAAAGCTTTGACTCATCTCATTTTCATGGTGTTTAAGTTTTGGCTTTCAAAGTCTTCAGACAAAACACACACAAACAGGGTGGCACATCATACGGCAAAATGAGTTACAGGTCATATATGCCAGAGGTCTGAGGGGAAAAAAAAAAATCAAAAGAAAACAAGTGCATTGGGCCAAATAATAAGAAATAAACAGAAATGAAGTAAAGTCAAACCAAGCCAGAAAAGAAACAGAAACCCCATAAGAAAACACACTGAAGGAAATCAACAAAATGTGTAGCCAAAGGAACATCAGGAAGGTTGTTCCCAGATGGCCATCTCTCCTAGGCAGTCTCCCCTTGGGAATGGAAACTCTTTAGCAAGCAATCAGACTCCATGCCTTGGGCCCAGAGCAGGACCCTGTGGGAGAGCCTGGGCCCTGCTAACCTTCAGCAGTTTTTTAGAGAGCAAAGGGCAAAGGATTCTTTCCTCAGGGGCCAGCCCTTCCTGGGGAGGCCTCATTGCTGCGACTCTAAAACGTAGGGTTGGGGAAATAGTGGGTGATGAAGACCACAAAATTTAAAGTTCCACAGTACTGAGTCTGAGTCCTTCTGTGACCGGGGTTGCTCGTTTCAGCTCTCTTAATCCCAAGATCCTCATTGGTGACAAGAGAATGATGATAGCATATATCTAACAAGGTGACAGAGGAAATAAATGAGCTAGTGTTGATAACCACTTAGAATGGTGTTTGAAATTGGTGTTGTGAAATAAGTTAAAGTGTCTATTATGGTCATGATTATGTTGGGGAGCAGGAAAGGGACAAGGGGTTACCCAGGGGATAGCAGAAATCCTGTAAGATGATAAATGAATACTGCTTGTCCAGGAATCTCTGTCCTTATGAACATTTCACCACAGTATTCTTGAAGTTTCTTATGAGTTGTAAGTCTCTCTGAGGAGTGAGTTCTCCAGAAACTTCCCAAGAACCCATCTGCCCTCTGTGGATGCCCTCAGAATTGTCTGGAACAAATTCTCCACATAAATATGTAGATCAGGTGTGGTATGGGTTTCTCTGTTACTGAACCCAATGATCCTGGGATCTCTGGAATTTCCTGGGTACCAGGAGTTGGGTCCATGGAAGCCATCCCGAGGGTGGCCTCACTGCAAAACAGACACAGCCACAAAACAAAGAATGGAAAATAACCACCACTCCTGTGGGATTTCCCTGAGCTTATCTGAACCTTTACTGTCTCTGATGGCTAAATCAACATGCAGTCCAGGGATATAGGAAAAATAAAGATAAGGTAAAGAAAACAAATATTCCCTCTGCTTTAATCTTAGCCAATTCCCATAGGGTCTATTCACCTATCCATTTGTCTCCGTTGTCCAGCAATTTTGGAGACACAGTTCCCTCAAACTGGGTGATTCCACCATTGGTGGAATACCAGTGGGTTTTTCCATCACATTTTAGCTCTTCTTTCTTGTATAGGAATATGGCTGCTATCTTAATCAAGTTTAGATTATTCTCTGTCAAGTAGGAATATCCCAGTGGGGTGTATAGGCAGTTTGGAGCCCAGTGTTTAAAACCCACATGTTGCATGTTTACCTTTTTGTCTTAGAGATCATTAGATGATCAAAAAATTATCTCGTGCTACACTTAGCTTGGGTCATGTGGACATTTCTCTTCCAACTGGAACATTCTTAGCATCCCTTCAAGGTAAAATTATTAGGAAAATGATTTTTTTCCTTGACATTCCTGTACATTTTTTTTAGGTGTTCTTTATTCCCCGTCCAATGCTTTCCTCCTCCTCAGGACACCAAACAGTCCCCCTCACACTTGCACACCCCAGCTCAGGGAGCCTTTCTCTCCCCAACTTCTCTCTACTCCTAAAGAAAATGTGTGGGTCCCGACTCCCTCAAGGCCAGGAAGTGTCTTCTTTGCCAAGGTGACAGACTGCTCCCTAAGCTAATCAATGAATTTCTGCTAGTAGGTTCAGCTCCATAACGAATCTGTACATAATCACTCTTGAAGAGTCTATTTCCATTTGAACAGGAACTTTCTGAGATCTTGAGATCTTAAGTTAACCAAGGGAGGGAGTAGACATTTGTCCATTTATCCTGTGTCCATTTGGGGGCACTGACTATGGCCTTCATAATGCTGACTGTCTGCCTCCATCAAACTTCTTCATGTGTCTTGGAAAAAGTATCCGTTACAACCCTGGAGTAGAACAGTATACTTGGAAGACATCAGTGATAGCCTAGCTGTGCTACAGGAAATAGTCCAGAAGCTCTTGTCTTTTCAGGCTTGAACTATTTTATTTATCCTGTCAGATACTTGTGAGGTTGCTGCTGTAAGTGTGGCCCTGGGGTATTAATAGATTCACCGCTAGAACTGAGAAACTCAGCTCCACCTCTGTCACCAACTAGCTTTATTTATGGTCCTGGGAGAGTCCCTTCACCTCCCCGAGCCTTGGTTTCTTCCTTTTGCAATTAGGAGAGCTGGACTATATCATTTCTAACATCCTCACAAGCTCGAAAGTTCTATAATTCTAGAATCCATCGGTAAAGCCGGTTGCGGTGCTGTCTGAGTGTTGAGTGCTGACGTGTTTTCAGCGAGATTACTTCAGGGCGTCACAGTAATGTCTCACTGGGGACATTGTTTTTTTGTCTGAAGATTGATATCCTGCCCCTGAGAGTTCTTTTGCATTGTTCCAAGTGCTGCGTTAGAAACCCGTAAACAGTGCCTTAATAGTTTTATCTTTCCAAGAACAATTGGATGGTCAGTGAGTATTTCTTCTACACATCTTCAGCGTACTTATTTGAGCTTCTCTTGATTCTAATCCAAGGTTTTTCAGTTAGAATATTTGTCTTGATGCTTATTTTAGCCAGCGATTTTGTCTGTCCAGTTCGAAAGGCCATGCTGTTGAACAGCTGTGTGGGGTACACTTATAATTTTGCAAACTTGGGTATGTCCATGCTACGTCTCCTACCCCTCAAACTCCCAAGGTAGTCTCCCAACAATTCCAAATGTCATGTTATCTCCCAAGAGATCATGCACCTATGAGTGTGGTTTAAAATCATTGTTTTCTCAGCAGTTCCACTTTGGGGTATGTATGCAAATGGATCGGAAGTAGGGTCTTGAAGAGATTCTGTGGACCCATGTTCATGGAAACTTTATTCACAGTAGCCGATATAAATGCTCATCCATGGATGAACAGATAAACGAAACAGCAGATAAAAAGAATGGAATATTATTCAGCCTTGAAAAAGAAATAAAATACTGACACATGTTTCCTCATGAACAAACCGTGAGGACATTACACTCAGAGAAGTGAACCAGTCACAATAAGACAGATGCTGTATAATTCCACCTATTTGTATAAGGTATCTGGAGTAGTCAGACTCCTAAACATAGAAGGTCCAATGGTAGTTGTCAAGGGCTCAGAAGAGGAGGAAATGGGGAGTTGTTTAATGGGTACAGAGTTTCAGTTTTACAAAACAAATAAATTCTGGAGATTGCTTGCACAAAAGCATGAATATAGTTCACACTATTGCATGGCACACTTAAAAATTGTGAAGATGGTAAATTTTATGTGTTGCATATTTTACCACAATGAAAAAGAAAATATAATTTGAAAAAAAATATATTGTCTGCTACTACTTCATGTTCAGCATTTTTGCCACAAGGGTTCTGATTTGCTGTTGAGGCAAGCTGCTGGGAGCTGTTTGAAAAAAGGAGTTACCTTGTTTTCTGTAGCCTGTTTACAATAATCCTCCTGGGTAATATGTTCTGAATGTCAAGTTGAGCTCATAAGTTCGCTGTTAGGTCTCAACTGTATAGATCTTGCATTTTCCCCTGTTTGTCTCAAGGGATTGCAGTTCTGGGGATAAGGCATATCCCAGGTGTGCTAGATATTCTCTTGCAATTTTAGGCATCATCTTAGAAGCTGAGCAAGTAGCTCTTCTCTTGGAAACATAGATATGGTAATCACCCAAATACCTTCTCAAAGACTTGAAGGATGGCATAGTGTCCATCTGTCATTTACTTTTCTTACACATACCTGTTGCTTAATAAATGTTGAAGCACAAAAAGAAATGTGCTCCAGGGCCCACTTCAAGGGTGTAGCATCTGTGTAGTTACATAGACGTTGATATTCACAAAGGTCTGGCACTTCAGTTCAATGCTCTGCTGTCACTTCCTTGACCTTCTTAATTTCACCTTTGAACTTGTGTTTGCTTAGTGGAATCTGAAGTAATGGTGGAGCATGAGCATGAGTGAAGAAGATGTTAGTGAGATGAGTGTCTGCTATTCCTTGCCCCTCCATGAACACATAGCAGTGGTGATGCCCATGGGCTCAGAATTCCAGTAGGCCCATGAGGTGAGCACAAAGAGATACCAAGTGCATTCCATCCACAACTGAGTAAGTGGGAGGTAGCGGACAGCTTCGTGAAGTGATGCTTTCCATTCGAACCAGAATTTGCTCCCACTGCAGAATGAAAGCAGCTATGGTCTAAGAAACATGAAGGTACAAGGAACCTTATCACTTTCTTTCTTACTCGTGTTATTTGCCTATTTTAGCCAACCGCTCACACAGAAAATGATGAGATGGAAGCCAAGAGCAGAACAGGGCAACGCATAGTTCATTTCCTCCCAGTCCTTCCTTATTCACCAGGAAGCCAAAAAGTGAGAATGTTGGTAGAATGCATACACACAATGCAGTGAAATAAAAACGGTTAAGTTGGTTTCGTGCTGTATTTCCGCTATTCTGATGAGAACAAAATACACATGTGGGCATGAGCTAGGACATCTGAGCTGTGTCATTTCAGTAATTCCACATATGGGTTAAAGGCTCTTATATTTGCTTTTATAGCTGGCATTGCACAATATAAGATGATGGTAAATTCATGCTAATAATTTAAAATTTTAATTTTTCCTTATTTAGAATGACTCGAAATAGCAAATGAAGAACATCACGACAAGGCAAGAGAGAAACTGGAAGAAGAAAGGAAATGTCTTTATTTTCTTAGTACCTTTAAGGCACCTTTGAATCCTACTTTTGAACGAGGGGCCCTGCATTTTCATTTTCTACCAGGCCCCACAAATTATGTGGCTAGCTCTGATGTACACCCCCCCCCCGCTCCCCACAGCATGTGGCTAGTGTGTGTTTCAAGGAAATGGGAAGAAATGTCAAAGGGCCTCTGTGTTCAAGTGGGCCTTGAAATTAAATTCATGTCTCTGGTTCCAAGGACAAAAAGCCCCATGAAACATAGGCCTTGCAAAATTGTTCGTTGTCTTTGTTCCTCAACCATACTGGATGTGTGGTCAAACCAGAGGGATCTGAAGGAGCCACGCTCATCCTCAAGATTACATGAAAAGCACTTTGCTCCTATAATATTAACCGGTGTCACCTGTGCTAATAGTTACATGTGAAATTAAGTTAGGAACAGATGGAGTTCTATGGCCAACTGTTGCCAGTCATGGAAAACCTGCCCTCCTTAAATAGCCTCTGGTGCAAGTGTCTGCCCACACTCTGCCCACTTTTCAGGTTTAAATACAAGGCGACATTTGGTATGCATTTCCTGTAATAAAGAGACATGTGATGATTATTCCCAAGATGTTATTTTTAAGACTATTGTTAACTGTGGTCTGTCTTGGGTTTCTCAGTGAAGGAAAAAGCAACTTGACTCAAAGCATCTCTCAGTTCACGTTGGGCAACCACAGTGGAGAAAATCCCCTGAAGGAAAAGGAGTAGGGACATACTGGCCCCCCACTTTGCAGACACGAGGATTGGAATGAGTTGGTGACCCCTGGGAGAGATCAAATCATACAATGCTGTGTGTAAGACTGGGAATGAAACAAACATGTGAGGCTATCGTTTTTTTTTTTTTTTTAATTTTTTGAAAAGATTTTATTTATTTATTTGAGAGAGTGAGAGAAAGAGAGCACAAGTAGGGTGAGGAGCAGAGGGAGAAGCAGACTCCCCACCAAGCAGGGAGCCTAATGTGGGGCTTGATCCCAGGACTCCATGATCATGACCTGAGCCGGAGGCAGACACTTAACTGAGCCACCCAGGTGCCCCAGTTTTTTAAGAATGGTCATAAATAAATATGTAGTTATTTGAATATACCGTCTTGAAGATAGGTACTCAGGGGCTTGGTTTTTCTTATTTTTTTTATTTCTGCTTATAGTATGAAAATAACTTGAAAATCAATTATGTTGAAAGGTAATTGCTTACTTTGTTTTCAATATGTAGAAAGGAAATATGATGCAGGCTAAACTCATTAATTCAAAGAATAAGACCATGTGTACATTTAAATTGGGAAGGGGATTGTAATAGAAAAGAGGTCTACGGTCATATAGTTGGAACACTGTTGAGTCTGATTCATACAGTCTGCTGTCTTGCGCCCAGCACTCATGCTAAGACGTTGGCACCAAAATGAGCAGAAAGAATGGGTTGAGTAGAGAATACTATTCCCTGGAGGATGCCAAGAAAAGCCCTGCTATTTCATTCCTGGGTGAGAGGTAAGGCATTAGCAGGGAGGGGTATCTCTTAAGGGTGAAGAAAGGCCTGAGCTCACTGCAATTTCTAGGCAGGCTTTGGATTTATGAAAATGATTGAGATCCATGTACTTAGTCCTGGAGTGGACATTACCAGATAAGTGTGTTAGAAATTATGTGCAATTAACTTAAGGAGGTATCTGGTTGAGGTTAAGAGCGGGGCAAGGCCTCTTGAAATCTATATTGTATGTATAAATTCTGTAAAGTCCAGCCAGTGTTCATAATTAACATTAGCTTGAACCATGTGAAAATGCTGGTGGGGATTTCATATGGTTCAGTTTTAATACTTAAATATTTCTACTTGTTATTTCCATAAAAAAGATCTTTATGCTGAAAAAAATGTATGAGGATTGAGCTGTATTCCTGCTTTTCCTATGTTAACTGTGCTTTGGGTAAAATGAGCCATTTTTCTTATACAGTTTTATCCTAAGTCTCATATGGTTCTATACCACCTGTTCGGGCCATTCTGGCGTGTAGTGATCAGTTTTAGAATATGTTGCTAATAATTTATTAGTAATAATAGCTTGGGTGTTGATGTGTGTGAATTTTTAACTTAAAAATTTTTAACTTAAAAATTTTAACTTAAAAATGCGTGGGTGGCTCAGTCGGTTATGGGTCTACCTTCTGTTTGGATCATGATCTCGGAGTCCTGGGATCAAGTCCTGCATCAGGCTCCTTGCTTGGCAGGGACCCACTTCTCCCTCTGCCTGCCCCTCCTCCTACTTGTGCACTCTCCCTCTCTCTCTCTTTCTCTCTGACAAATAAATAAATAAAATATTTTAAAAAATAAATAGAAATTAAAAAGTGCAGATTCAAGGTTATGCCTGTCATGACAATACTCTCAACCAATTGCACGATAGACTTTCTTAAGGAAAGACAAGGCTAGCCTGGGAGTGATTGATGCCCATATCTTGTATGACAAGGGTCACGGCAGAAAAGTCTTGGAAACAAGTTTATGGTGCTGACTGCTTTGGTACCATGTAAGAGATGATAGGAGCTTGGACTAAGGAGGTAGAGATGGGAATGAGTAAAGTCTTAGACTGTGACCCTGAGATAAGGATTTATGTGCAAGTGGAGTTTTCAGGAAATGTTCCCTGAAGAAGCAGTAAAGAAATGGAGGAAGTAGACAGTGAAGAAGAATCTAAGTGAGGTGGATCAGAAGCAAACCCCACGGAGGGTAGCCCCTGCCTGATCCTGTGAGGAGTGTTGGAGGGTAAGGTATCCTTGGGAGCCATCTCAACTCAGGGGAAGAGTGTTGAGCTTCCACACTCTTGTACCTGTCCACCATTAGCTAATGGGGGGGGGTAGTCAGAGAGGGGGGCAGAGTGGCAGTGGGAGGAATGGAAAGTCCTAGGCACTTCCAGCTGTCATATTTGGGCAAAGTTCTTCAGTAGCTGGAGGGCAGTCCTATGAAGAAGAGTTACAAGTGTAGGCTCTTGTTGGCAAAAGCACACCACAACCAGGAGACAAGCATATGGCGATGATAAGAAGGGGTTGACGGGTTTGGAGCAGATCACCAACACTGTCTGCTACACATCTGAATTCAGAAACACACCATAAAGTAGAAGGGAAATCATAGCTCATGGCCACGATGCTACAGAACTGATGACTGTGTTAATCATGTCCTTATAGAGAAACAGGAATCTTCAATAAATCCACTTTGCTCCATGCCCATTGCTACCTCCTTAATCCAAGCCACTCTCATCTCCCATCTGGACCACTGAAGCCAGGTGTCTACTCTTGCTCACCTGTGTTCATTCTTTAGTCATGGTAATTTAAAAACAACACAATGGCGATGCCTGGAGATGAGAGTGAGTTGAGTCGGACAATTGTCTCTCCCCATAATCTCCACTAACCACCCCCCCTTCTTTGGGAGACACAACAGACATTTTCTCAATTTTATGCAAAGTGGTATGCAACTTTATCCCACTCCCCCACATTCCTCTGCCCACCATCTTTTCTTCAATACCCTTGTAAGCATCCTACCACTTTAAAGCTTCTTCCACATAGAAATTCTGGAACCACCAAAGTTAAAATGTAAATCTGGTCGTGTTGCTTTCCTACTTAGAATCCTTCAAAGCCTCTCAGCACACTTGGAATAGAATTAACTCTTTCCCATGACCCATGGGCTCCACTTCAGCTGGTTCCTGCCTCTCCAAGTGGTGTTTGTTCCTTTCCACTAATGTCCCAAATTCTCTTCCGCTTAACAACCTCAGCCTTTGTTATTTCCTCTGCCCCAAATTCTCAGCCCTCTTTTTCAATTTGGTTTCACCTCAAGTGTCCCCTCTTTGGAGAAGTAGCTCTCCATAATTCTCTGATCACCAGTCATTTCCAAACCATTCTAAAATGATTTGAATAGAAAAACATTTTGAGGACATTTTCATTCTTATTATTGCCATCTTGCCCATAGACTTGTTGGTTTGTTGACTAGCCCCCCTGCTACAGTGTAAGCTCCAGGAGTCTTGTCTATACAGGCCTCCACTGTTTATCTCTATAACAGTGCTTGTCACAGCCATAATAGGTGCTCACTAAATGCTTGCTAACTCTGTAGTCAGCCCGCCAAAGAAGTGAACTATACGGATGGGCAAATGCTTCATAAGCTTTATAATAGAATCTGTGAGAAATTCTTTTGACCACAGGGTTCCAGAATCAGGCAGATAAGGAAAGTCTTCCGAAGTCTCCTGAAAAGGATCCCCCATTTCTCATTCACCCTGCTGGTCTGAGCCCACCTAGAGAATGGTGTTTATTTCCAATGGCCACACTTAGTAGAAAAGGAGTCCATGGTCATGTGGCTGAGTGTAGTGCCACACCTTTGGGACCCAATGCCTCATGACTGAGCACAGCAAGGGTACTAGAGCTGGGCCATTTCAGCTTAACCCTTACCCATTTCTCATGGGCATTCCACATCTGCAGCTTTCTTCAGAGCTGTACTGTATTTGAAGACTTCCTTCTACCCAATCTTCCTTCTTTCCCTCCATAGGTGTAAAACCTATATCTTGGCCTAAGTCTCTCCTCACCTACTCTGCTGCCCTCTCCCCCTTCTCCATAGAAATTTTCCCCAGTAAATCTCTTGAAAATTTTACCCTACCTTAGTATCTGCTTCCTGGAAGACTCACACTAACCTAGAAAGCCTCAATCTTATATAGAGAATATATTGATCCTGAGTATGAACTTATACTCCTCCTCTGTAGAGTTGAAAATATCCATTCACTTTCTTATTTCTGGATCAGTGAAAGTACTAATATCAATATCCTTGAAAACCGTGAATCCTGGAATCCATTTTTTTCTTCTTAGTTAAGATCCCAATGTAGTAGAATTGCTCTAAATTAATTCAGTGGGAATTGATAGTTGTTTGGCTAGTAGAAAGAGTTGGTTCAATCTGAGGATCATAAAAATGAATTAAAATTTTAAAAATTAATAAAAAAGATGGGCTCTGGGTGATGTACGGAAGTGTTGAATCACTATATCATATACCTGAAACTACCATAACATTGTATGTTAACTACTGGAATTAAATACTGTAAAGATTGCTATTTATTTATTTATTTGAGAGAGAGTGGAAGAGAGCATGAGAGCGAGGTGAGGGGCAGAAGGAGAAGCAGACTCCCTGTTGACTCCAGGATCATGACATGAGCCACCCAGGTACCTCTGGAATTGAAATTTTAAAACAATTTACACATTTCTTATTTATTTTTATTTTTATTTTATTTCAATGTTTTATTTTTATTTTAACTCAAAACACATAAATTTGCATGCATCCCCCAATCCTTTGATGAAGGATCAAGGTTTTTTCTCAAGTGTCATTCTGCTTTGCACAAACCACACTCTTCTGTCGTCTCCAGTTTCTCTAAAGTGAAGAAGAAACTGAAAGACACTTGTCCTTCAGTCGGAGTATAGGACCTTTTAAATATTTGCCTTAAAATTTAAGTTATTGTTTAAAAAATTAACTTAGCCTAATGAAGAATCTGCAAAGAATCCAACTTTGCAACTTTCTTGCCATGCTCATATTTAGTCAATTTTTGATGTTTTTAGCCAAATCACAGAAATATAATATCCTGTCATGAACACAATGGGCAGGAACCATCACCAAATCTTGGCAGGGGCTACTTCCATGGTGAGACCAAAAACACGAGAGAGAGGTGGGCTCAGGGCTGGAGGCAGCAATGAATGTATTTTACAGATGAAACAGAGAGCGTTGGTTAGTCAGGAGAGTCTTTTAAGGAGTGGTCAATCAAGAGGACTTCTACAACATGATGTTTGATACACAATGCTTTGAGTTATTAGTGATACTATCTCTGCAGTTCCTTTGGCTCTCAGAGCTGCCTTTTCAGAAGATGGCAATAACTGATGCTAACTTTCTGGCAATGGAACATTTTTTTAAAAAATATTTTATTTATTTGCTTGACAGAGAGAGAGTGCGTGCACAAGCAGGGACAGCGGCAGGCAGAGGGAGAGGCAGGCTCCCTGCTGAGCAGGGACACCAATGTGGGGCTTGATCCCTAGACCCTGAGATCATGACTTGAGCTGAAGGCAGATGCTTAACTGACCAATCCACCCAGGCATCCCTGGAACATCCTTTTATACTAGTCTTATCCTTTTTGGACTCATGGATTCTGTTGAAAATATCAGAAAGATGTACACACACAGACACATGCAAAGCTGTAGGTGGGTTTTTATCCCTGCATCTCATTTGAAGATTCCTTGTTCATAAACCCCATATGCTATAGATTGAATGCATACCCCCAAATTCACATTTTGAAGCCTAGTCTCCAGTGTGATAGCGCTTTCAGGTGAAGCCTTTGGGAGGTGATTGGGTAATGAGGGCGAAGCCCTCATGAATGGGATTAGCGCCCTTATAAAAGAGACCCCAGGGAGCTTCCTCATCCCTTTTACCACATGAGGACACAGTGAGAAGGTACTGCCGCAGACCTTCACCAAATCTGCTGGTGCCATGATCTTGGACAAACACTTCCAGAACGGTGAGAAATAAATGTTTGCTATTCATAGACCACTGAGGTTACAGTATTTTGTCACTGCCCCACCAGACCAAGACACCATATTACATTCCTCAAATGCACAGTGCAAAATGTAAATAGACAGTACGTTGGCTTACCATTTGCTTCCCAAGAAAACAAAGTCAAGCAGGTACTACATGTGCCTGCTGAGATTGATTCATCTGTAAATGCCACT